>NW_025920231.1:371603-523760 GCF_902686445.1 Sciurus carolinensis | reverse complement strand
TGCTAATTCCTTCTGTGATAGACAGGATTTATTGTGCCATCAGACCCATTTGTGTGTCGACAAGAATTGATGTGCCATAAGTCACCTATATGGGTAGACAGCAGTGGGTGTGCCATGAGTCTTTTATGTGACAGACAGCAGTGGGTTTGCCTGATTCCCACTGTGGTAGACAGAAGAAATAGTGCCATGAATCCCCTCTGTGGTAGGCAGCATTGGGTGTTTCATGAATCCTTCTGTAGCATACAGCAGTGAGTGTGCCTTGAGTACCCTCTGGTTAGATAGCTGTGGGTGTGCCATGAGTTCGCTCTGTGGGTAGAAAGCAGTGGGTGTGCCATGAGTCCTCTCTTTGGTAGACTGCAGTGGGTGTACCTGATTCCCTCTGTGGTATACAGCATTTATTGTGCTAAATCCCCTCTGTTGTAAAGAGCAGAGTGTGTGACAAGAGTCCAATCTGTGGGCAGACAGCAGTAGGTGTGCCATGAGTCACATTTGTGGAAGACAGTAATGGGTGTGCAAGGAGTACCCTCTGTGGTAGGCAATAGTGGATGTTCCATGTGTATGCTCTGTGTTACATAGAAGAAGTTGTGCTATGAGTAAACTCTGTGTTAGACATCAGTGGATGTTAAAAGAGTACAATCTCTGGTACACTCTAGTGGGTGTGCCATGAGTCTTCTTTGTGGTAGACAGGAGTTGGGCAGTCTGATTCCCTCTGTGTTAGATAGCAGCGATTGTGCCATCAGTTCACTCTGTGGTAGAGAGTAGTGGGTGTACCATGATCCACTGTGTGGTAGAGAGCAGTGAGTGTGCCATGTGTCCCATTTTTGGGTAGACAGGAATGGGTGTGGCACAAGTCTCCCATATGTATAGACAGCAGTGGATGTGCCATGATTATGCTCCATGGTAGAAGGCAGTGGGAGGGTCAAGATTCCTTTGTGGTAGACAGCAGTGGGTGTGCAATGAGCCCCCTCTGTGGAAGATATCATTGGGAGTAAAATGAGTCCCTCTGTGGTAGAGAGTAGTGGGTGTGCATTGAGTCCCCTATGTGGGTAGAGAGCTCTGGGTGTGACATGAGTTGCCTTGGTAGTAGATATCAGTGGGTATGCCTTGAGCCCCCACTGTGATAGACAGCAGTGTTGTGCCATGAGATACTTGTGATAGAGAGAAGTGGGTGTGATATGATTTCCCTCTGTGGTAGACAGATGTGGGCATTCCATGAGTCCCCACTGTGTAAATTCAGTGGTTGTGCCATGAGTCCCCTTTGTGGTATTCAGTAGTGGGTGTGCCAGGATTCCCCTCTGTGCCTAGACAGCAGTGGGTGTGCCCTTAGTGCCCTCTGTGGTAGAGAGCAGTCGGTGTGCCATGAGTCCCCTCTGTGGTAGATACCAGTGGGTGCACCATGAGTCCTTCTGTTTTAGAGAGCTGTGTGTGTGCCGTGAGTTACCTCTGTAGGTACAGAGCAGTGGGTGTGCTGTTAGTCCCCTATGTTGTCAAATGCAGTTTGTGTGCCATGAGTCACATCTGTTTGCAGTCAGCAGTGGATGTGCCATGAGTCCCCTCTGTAGTAAACATCAGTGGGTTTGCCATGATTTGCCTCTGTGGGTATAGATCAGTGGTTCTGCCTTGAGTCCCCACTGTGGTAGATAGCAGTGGGTGTGCCATGAGTCCAATCTGTGGTACACAATAGTGGGGTACATGAGTAACCTCTCTTGTAGAGAGCAGTGGGTGTGATATAATTCCCTCCGTGGTAGACAGCAGGGGATGTGCCATGAGGCCCCTCTATTTTAGATATTAATGGTGTGCCTGATTTCCTCTGTGGTACACAGCAGTGATTGTGCCATGAATCACCTCTGTGGTAGATAGCAGTGGTGTGCCATGAGTCCCCTCTGTGGATAGACAACAGTGGATGTGCCAAGTTTCCCCTCTGTGGTAGACAGCAGTTGCTGTGCCATGAGTCCCCTCTGTAGTAGACAGCATTGGGTGCATCATGAGACCACTTTGTGGTAAGCACTGTGACTGTGCCATGATTTCCTTTTGTGGTAGACAGCAGTCTGTGTGCCATGAGACCCTTCTGTGTGTAGACTGCAGTAGGTGTGCCATGATTGCCCTCTGGAATACAGCAGTGTGTTCCTTGATCTTTCTCTGTGGTAGAGAGCAGTGGGTGTGCCATAAGTCACTATGGTAGACTGCAGTAGGTATGCCATTTGTCCACTCTGTGGTAGATATCAGTGGGTGTGGCATGAGTCCCTATTGTGATAGACAGCAGTGGGTTAGCCATTACCTCCCTTTGTTGTAGACAGCACTGGGTGTGCCATGAGTTCTCTGTGGTAGACTGCAATCAGTAAGCCATGAGTCCTTCTGTAGTAGGCTGCAGTAGGTGTGCCATAAGTTCACTCTATGATGGACCATAGTGTTGTGGCATGAGTCAACTCTATGGTAGACAGTAGTGGGTCTGCCATGTTCTACTCTGTGTTTAGAAAGAAGTGGGTGTCCCTTGATTCCCCTCTGTTTTATAGAACAGAGGGTGTGCTATGAGTCCCTTATGTAGTAGACAGTAGTGGGTGTAGTGGGTGTGACATAAATCCCCTCTGTGGGTAGACAGCAGGTGGTGTGCCGTGAGTGCCCTCTGTGGTAGACAGCAGTGTGTGTGCCATGAGTCCCCACTTTGACAGACAGCAGGGGTGTGCCATGAGTCCCCTCTGTAGTAGAAAGTAGTTGGTAGTAGACAGCAGTTGGTGTGCCATGAGTGCCCTCTGTGGTACACTAGTGGGTATGCCATGAGCCCCCTTTGTGTGTAGAAAGCAGTGGGGATGCCATGATTGCCCTCTGTGGTAGACAACTGTGTGTTTGCCATGAATCCCCTCTGTGGTAGAGAGAATTGGGTGGGCCAAGAGTCACCTGTGTTCAGACAACATTCAGTGTGCATTAAGTTCCCAGTCTAGTAGAAAGATGTGGTTGTTCCACATGTCCCCTCTGTGGTATACAGCAGTGGGTGTGCCATGAGTACATTTTGTGGTACACAACAGTGGGTGTGCCATGAGTCCCCTCGGTGGTAGACAGCAGAGGGTGTGCAATGATTTCCATCTGTGGGTAGACATCTGTAGGTGTTCCATGAGTTCCCTATGTTGTAGACAGTAGTGGGAGTGCCATAAAAAACCTCTGTAGAAGACATCAGTGGGTGTGCCATGACTACACTCTGTGTTAGACAGCAGAGAGTGTGCCATGAGTACCATCTCTGGTAGACATCACTGGATGTGACAAGAGTTCAATCTATAGTACACTGTGTGGGTCTACCTTGAGTCCCCTCTGTGGTAGACAGCAGTGGGTGTGCAATTCTTCCCCTTTGTGGTAGATATCAGTTGGAATCCCATGAGTCCACTCTGTGGGTAGAGAACTGAGGGTGTGCCATGATTCCCCACTGTGATAGAAAACACTGGGTGTGACATGATTCCACTATGTGGTAGACAGCTATGGGTTTGCCATGAGTTCCCTTTGTTGGTAGACAGCAGTGGGTGTGCCATGAGTCCCTCTGGAGTAGATAAAAGTTGGTGTGCCATGATTCCCCTCTGTGGTTAGACAGCCATGGGTGTGCCATCAGTCCGTGCTGTTGGTAGACAGCATTTGGTGTGTCATGGGTCCATTTTGTGGTATACATCAGTGGGTGTGCCATGAGTCCCCTCTCTGGGTAGACAGCAGTGGGTGTGCCATGAGAACATCTGTGGCATTCAGCTGTGGGTGTACCATGAAAACCCTCTGTGGTAGACATAAGTGGATTTGCCATGAGCACCCTCTGTGGTAGACAACAGTGGGTTTGCCAAGAATCCCTGGGTTTTAGACAGCAGTGGGTGTGCCAGGATTCTACTCTGTGGTAGAGAGCAGTGGGTGTGCCATGAGTCCCTACTGTCTTAGACTGCAGTGGATGTGCCATGAGTCCACTCTGTGGGTAGACAGGAGTGGGTGTGACATGTGTCTCCTCGGTGAGTAGACAGAAGTTGTGCCATGAGTGTTCTCTGTGGTAGAATGCCATCTGTGTGCCTTGAGTCCTCTCTGTGGAAAACAGTAGTGGGTGGACCATAAACAGGCTTATTGGTAGACAGCAGTGGGAGTGCCATGTGTACACTCAGTGATACACAGCAGAGGGTGTGGCATGAGTCCCCTATATGGTAGAGGGCAGTGTGTGTGCCATGAATGCCCTCTGTCATAGAAAGCAGTATGTGACATGAGCACCCACTATGTTAGACAGCCATGGGTGCGCTATGAGCTCTCTCTGGTGGACTGCAATTGCTGTGCTATGAGTCCCTCTGTGGGAGACAGCAGTAAGTGTGACAAGAGTAAACACTATGGTAGACAGCATTGGGTGTGCCATAAGTCCCCTCTGTGGGTAGAAAGAAGAAGGTGTGCCATGAGTCCCATCTATCGGTAGAGTTCTCTGGGTGTGCTATAATTTCACTCTTTGGTAGACAGCAGTGGGTATGCAGGAGTCCTCTGTGAGGGTAGACAGTAGTGATTGTGCCATGAGTACACTCTGTGGAGGACACCAGTGGGTGTGACATGAGACCCATCTGTGGTACACAGCAGTGAGTTTGTCATGAGTCCCGACTTTGGGTATACAGCAGTGGTTGTGGCATGAGTCCTCTCTGAGGTAGACAGCAGTGGGTGTGCCATGATTCCATTAACGGTTAGACATTAGTGGGGGTGATATGAGTTCCCTCTGTGGTAGAAAGCAATGTATGTGCCATGAGTCCCCTCTGAAGGAAACAACAGTGGGTGTTCCATTAGCAACCTCTGTGGGTAGACAGGAGTATGTGTGCCATAAGTCCCCTCTGTGGGTTGACAGAAGTCAATGGGCCATGTTTCACATCTTTGCATAGAAGACTCTGGGTGTAACATTAGTCCCCATTGTGGTATAGAGCAGTGGGTGTGCCATGAGTCCCCTCCCTTGGTAGACATAATTGGATGTGCCATGAACCCCTCTGAGGTAGTCAGCAGTAGGTGTGCCAAGATTGCCCAATGTGGGTAGACACCATTTATTGTGACATGAGTCCTCTGTGTGGTAGACTGTAGTGCATGTGCCATGAGTCCCCTCTGTGGTAGAGAGGAGTAAGTGTGCCATGTGTACCCTCGTGTGTAGATAACTGAGGTTTTCACATGGCTCCCCTATGTGTCAGGCTGTAGTGGGTGTGCCATGAGTCCCCTCTGTGGGTAGACTGCAGTGGTTGTGCCTGACTCCCCTCTGTGGTACACAGCAGTATGTGTGCAAGAATCCCCTCTGTGAGTAGAGAGCAGTGGGAGTACCAGTGTAAACTGTGTGGTAGACAGCATTTTATGTGCCATGAGTCCCCTGCGTGGTTGACAGATGTATGTGTGCCATGAGTCCCCTCTATGGGTAGAAAGCAGTGGTTGTGTCATGTGTGCCCTATGGGTTATACAGCATTGGGTATGCCTCATTCCTTCTGTGTTAAACAGTCATGGGTGTGCCATGAGTCCCCTGTGTGGTAGTCAGCAATGTGTGTGACTTGACTCCCTCTGTGATAGTCAGCAGTGGGTGTGCATTGAGGTCTCTCTGTGGTATATTGCAATCAGTGTGCCATGAGTCCCTCTGTGGTAGACAGCATTGGGTGTGCCATGAGCCCTCTCTGTGGTAGACTGCAAATGGTGTGTCATTCCCTCTGGGGATACAGCAGTGGGTGTGCCATAAGTCCAATCTGTGTTAGATAGCAGTGGGTGTATTATGAGTCCTCTCTGTTGTACAGAACAGTGGGTGTGCCGTAAGTCTCCTCTATGGGTATAAAGCAGTGGCTGTGTCACAAACACCATCTAATGGTAAATAGCCTTGGGTGTGCCATGAATTCCCTCTGTGGTAGACAAAGTGGGTGTTGCTAGAGTCCTTTTTGAAAGTAGACAGCAGTGAGTGTGCCACGAGTCTTCCCTGTGAATAGAGAGCAGTGGGTGCACTATGAAACCCTTTTGTGTTTAGACAAAAGTGGATGTGTCATGAGTACCCTCCATATTAGACAGCATTGGAAGTGTCATGAGTCCCCTCTCTGGTAGACAGCTGTGGGTGTGCCATGAGTCCCCTGTGTCATAGACAGCAGTGGGTTTGCCATGAGTCCCCTTTGTGGGTAGACAGCCTTGGATGTGCCATGAGTCATCTCTGTGGTAGGCAACTGTGGGTGTGCCATGAAAACACTGTGTGTTAGACTGCAGTGAATGTACCATGAGTACACTCTGTGGTAGACTGCAGTGGGTGAGCCAGGAGTTCCCTCTTTGATACATAGAAGTGTGTGTGACATGAGTCCACTCTGTTTTAGATAGCAGTGTGGGTACTATGCATCCCTCTGTGGGTAGACAAAAGTGGCTATGTCATGAATCCCCTCTATGGTAGATGACTGTGTGTGTGCCATGAACATTTTTCTGTGTTAGACAGCAGTGGCTGTGCAATGAATACCCTATATGGGTGGAGAGCAGTGGTTGTGCCATGTGTCTCCTATGTGGTAGACAGCAGTAGGTGTGCCAAGATTCTCCTCTGTGGGTAGACAGCAGTGTTTGTGCCATATATCCCCTCTGTGGAAGATAGCAGTGGGTGTGCAATGAGTCCCCAATGTGGTAGACAGCAGTAGGTGTGCCAAGAGTCTTATATGTAGGTAGACATCAGTGGGTTTTAATGAGTCTCCTCTGTGGTACATGGCACTGTGTGTGCCATGAATTTCCTCTGTGGTAGGGAGTAGTAGGTAGGCCTGATTTTCTCTGGGATATACAGCAATGGTTTTGACATGAGTCACCTCTTTGTATATAGCTCTGGGTGCACCATGAGTCCCCCTGTATGTGGTCAGCAGTGGGTGTGCTGAGTCCCCTCTGATGTAGAACACAGAGGGGACTGTGCTGTGCCATTCATCTCATCTACTGGTGTGCAGTGGGTGTGCAATGAGTTCACTCTGTGATAAACAGAAGAGGGTGTGGCATGGTTCCCCTCTGTGGTAGACAGAAGTATGTATGTAAGTCTCCTCTGTGGATAGAGAGCAGTGGGCGTGCCATGACTCCCCTCTGTGGGTGAACAGAAGTATTTGTGACATGAGTCTGCTCTGTGATAGACAGCAGTGGGTGTGCCTGATTCATTCTGTGGTAGACAGCAATGGGTGTGCCATGAGTGCCCTCTGTGGTAGACAGCAGTGTGTGTGCCATGAACTTCCTCTGTGTTAGACAGCAGTGGGTATGCCATGAGATCTCTTTCTGGTATACAGCAATCAGTGTGCCATGAGACCCTCTGTGGTAGATCGCAGTAGGTGTGCCAGGAGTCCACTCTGTGGTAGAAAGTAGCGGGTGTGCCACTATCTCTTTCTGTGGAAGACTGTAATCTGTGTGCCTTGAGTCTGTGTGCTAGACAGCATTAGGTGTGCCATGAGTCCTGTGTATGGTAGAGAGCAGTGAGTGTGGCATGAGTCCTTTCTTTGATAAATAGCAGTTGGTTTGCCATAATTCCCCTCTGTGCGTATACAACAGTTGGCGTGCCATTCATCTCGTCTACTGGTAGACAGCAGGGTGTGTGCTATGAGTTCCCTCTGTTGTAGAAAGCAGTGGGTGTGCCTGATTTTCTCTGTGGTAGACAGAATTGATTGTGCCATGGGTCCACTCTGCGGTGGACAGCAGTGGGTGTGCCATGAGTTCTCTCTGTAGTAAATACAGTGGGTGTGCAAAGAATACCCTCTGTGGGTAGACAGATGAGGGTATGTCATGAGTCCCCTCTGTGTTAGACAGCATAGGTGTGTCATGAATTCCTTCTGTGGTATACAGATATGGGTGTTCTATGAATCCACACTGTGGTAAACACAGTGGGTGTTCCATGAGTCCCCTTTGTGTTAGACAGCAGTGGGTGTGCCAGAAGACTGCTCTGTGGGTAGAGAGCATTGCGTGTATCATGAAAGCCCTCTGCAGTAGACATTAGTGGGTGTTCCATGATTTCCCTCTCTGTTAGAAAGGAGTTAGTGAGCCGTGAACTATCTCTGTGATAGACAGCATTAGGTGTGCCGTAAGTCCACACTGTGGTAGAAAACTGTGTGTGGCATGAGTCCCCTCTGTGGTAGACAACCATGGGTTTGCCATAAGTCCCTTCTATTGGTAGAGAGCAGTTTGTGTGCCATGAATCCCCTATATTTGTATCCAGCAATGGGTGTGCATTGATTCCGCTACATTGTTACTCAACAGTGCGTGTGCCATGAGTACCCTCTTGGTATACACAAGTGGGTTTGGCATAAGTCCCCTCTGTGTTCTACATCAGTGGGTGTGCAATGAGTCCCCACTGTGGTTAGACAGCAATGAGTATGCCAGGAGTCTCTGTGGGTAAAGAGTTGTGGGTGTGCCATGAGTCCCCTCTGTGGTAGACAGCAGTGGATGTGCCATGAATCACCACTGTGCTATCACAGTGGGTATGATATGAGTTTCTTATATGGTAGATAGCAGTGGGTATGCAATGAGTCCCATCTGTAGGTAGACAGTATTCGTTGTGCCATGGTGCCCTCTGTGTGTAGACAGCAGTGTGTTTGCCTTGAGCTCCCTCTATGGTAGACTGCAGTGGGTGTGCCAAGAGTCACTCTGTGGTAGACAGCAGTAGGTATGTCATTAGTCAACTCTGTGGAAGACACCAGTTGTTGTACCATGAGTCCTCTCTGGGGGTAGACAACAGTGGGTGTGCCATATTTCTCCTCTGTGGTACACACTCATGGGTGGGCCATGAGTCCCCTCTGTGGTAGACAGAATTGGGTATGCCTGAATCCCACTGTGGTTGTGCCATGAGTACAGTCTGTGGTATACAGCAGTAGTTGTGATATGATTACCCTGTATTGTAGACAGCAGCGAGTGTGCCATGAATCCCCTCTGTTGTAGAAAACAGTGGGTGTGCCATGAGTCCAAACTGTGGTATACAGCAGTGGGTGTTCCATGAGTCCCCTCTGTGGTAGACAGCAGATGAGCCATGATTATCCTCTGTTGTAGACATCAATGTGTGTGACATGATTCCCATCTCTAGTACATTGTATTGGGTGTGTCATGAGTCCCCTACGTGGTTGACAACAGTGGGCGGCCATGATTCGCTCTGTGGTAGACAGCAGTTAGTGTGCCATGAGTTCCATCTATGGGAAGAAAGAAATGGGTGTGTAATGAACTCTCTACTGTAGACAGCAGTAGGTGTTACATGAGTCACCTCTGTTGGTCGTCAGAAGTGGGTGTGCCATGAATCCCCTTTGTGGTTAGACAGCAGTAGGTGTTCCATTAGTACACTCTGTGCATCGACAGCAGTTGGTGTGCCATGAGTCCTCTCAGTGGTAGAAAGCAGTAGGTGTGCCATGAGTTCCCTCTGTGATAGACAACAGTTGGTGTGCCATGAGTTCCTTCTGTGGAGGACAGATTTGAGTGTTCCATGAGTAAACTCTTTGGTAAACACAGTGGTTGTGCCATGAGTCCCCTTTTTGGTAGACTCCAGTGGATGTGCCAGAATCCCCCACATTAGGTAGAGAGCAGTGGGTGTGCCGTGAGTCCCACTGTGGTAGACAGCAGTGGGTGTGCCATGATTCCCTCTGTGATAGACAGCTGTGGTTGTGCCATGATTACCTGTGTGGTAGACAGCAGTGGATTTTTCATGAGTACCCTCTGATGTACAAAGAAATGGGTGAGCCATGAGATTCCTCTCTGATAGACCACAGACGGTGTGCCATAAGTTCCCTCTGTAGATGTCAGATTTGAATGTTCCATGAGTAATCTCTGTGTTAAGCACAGTGGTTGTGCCATTAGTCCCCTTTGTGGTAGATATCACTGGGTGTGCCATCAGTCCCCTCTGTTGTACAAAGAAATGGGTGTGCCATGAGTCCCCTCTGTGATAGACCACAGTTGATGTGCCATGAGTTCCCTCTGTGGAGGACAGGTTTGGGTGTTCAATGAGTAAATTCTGTGGTAAACACAGTGGTTGTGCCATGAGTCCCCTTTGTGGTAGACAGCAGTGGATGTTCCAGGTGTCCCCACTTTTGTTAGATAGCAGTGGGTGTGCTATGAGTTTGACTATGGTAGACGAAGTTGATTGTGCCATGAGTCCATCTGTGGTACACAGCTGTGGGTGTGCCATAAGTCACTGTGTGGTAGACAGCAGTGGGTGTGCCATGAGTCATGTCTTTCTGTGGTGGACAGCAGTGTTTGTGCCATGAGAGCATTCTGTGTAAGACACCTGTGGGTGTACCATGAGTCCCATCTTGTGGTCAACATTCTTTGTTATGCCATGAATCTGCTACATGAGTAAATATCACTGGGTTTGTAATGAATGGCCTCTGTGGTAGACAGCAGTGGGTTTCCAATGAGTTCCCTCTGTTGTGAAAGCAGTTTGTGTGCCACGAGCCCCATCTATTTGCAGACATCTGTGTATTCACCATGAGCTCTCTGTGGTAGGAAGCAGATTTGCCATGAGTCTCTCTGAAATAGACAGCAGTGGGTGTCCCATGATTTCCCTCTGTGGTAGACAACAGTGGGTTCTCCATGACACCCCTCAGTAGTAAACACTGTAGGTGTGCCATGTGAAACCTTTTTGTTAGACAGCAGTGGGTGTACCAGGAGTCCCCACTGTGGTAGACAGCAGTGGGTGTGCCAAGAGTCTCATCTGTAGGTAGACAGCAGTGGGTGTGCATGAGTCCCCTATCTGATAGATATCAGTGGGTGTACCAAGAGTCCCATGTATGGGAAGACAGCAATGTGTGTACCATGAGATCTCTCTGTGGTAGAAAGCAGTGGGTGTGGCATGAGACACCTCTGTGGTATACATCACTGTGCATAAATAAGACCCCACTTTGGTAGACAGCAGTTCATATGCTTTGAGTCTCCTGTGTGATTAGACAGCAGTGGGTACCCCATGAATCCACTGTGTAGTTAGACAACAGTGAATGTGCCATCAGTCCCCTCTGTGGGAGACAGCAGTGGGTTTTCCATGAGTCCCCTCTTTGGATAGACTGCAGTGGGTGTGCCAAGAGTCCACTCTGTGGTTAAAGGGCTGTGGGTATACCATGAGTACTCTCTATTTTAGAGAGCTGTGGTTGTGACATGAACACACTCTCATATAGACAGCAGTGGGTGTGCCATTTGTCCCCTCTGGGTAGGCTAAAGTGGATGTGCATGATTCCCTCTGTGTGTGTGCCATGAGACCTCTCTGTGTTAGACAGCAGTCAGTGTAACTGATTTCCATTGTGTTAGACCACATTGATTAGTGTGAGTGTACAATGAGTAGCCTCTGCTGATAGATAACAGTGGGTGTGCCATTTGTCCACTCTGTGATAGACAGCAGTGGGTGTGTGATGATTTCCCTCAGTGGTAGACAGCAGTGTGTGTTCCATGAGACCCCTCTGTGGTAAACACAGTGGATGTGCCATGAGTTCCATTTTCGGTAGAGAGCAGTGGATGTGACAGGAGTCCCTGCCATGTTAGACAGCAATGGGAGTGCCATGAGTCTCCTCTGTAGGTAGACAACAGTGGGTGTGCATGAGTCATCTCTGTGGATGACAAGAGTGAGTGTGCCATGAGACCCATCTATGGGTAGACAACAGTGTTTGTACCATGAGCTCTCTGCAGTAGACAGCAGTAGGTTTGCCATAAGTCCCTTCTGTGGAAGACAGCAGTGGGTCTGCCTGATTCACTCTGTGTTATACAGCAGTGATTGTGCCATGAATTTCTTGTTCCTTAGGCAGCAGTATGTGTGACATGAGTCCTCTGTGTGTAGTCAGCAGTGGGTGTGTCATGAATCCACTCTGTTCTAGACAGCAGTGGGTGTGGCATGAGACCTCTCTGTGGTAGACAGCAGTTGCGTGCCAGAAGACCCCTCTGTGGGTAGAGAACAGTGGGTGTAAGAAGACACTTCTGTTGCTAGACAGAATTGGGTGTCTCATGAGTCCCCTCTGTGGTAGACATCTGTGTTTGTGACATGAGTCCCATCTGTGGTAGTCAGCAGTGGTTGTGCCATGAGTCCCCTCTGAGTTAAACAGCAGTGTGTGTGCCCTGATTACCCTGTGTGTTAGACAGCATTGTGTGTGCCATGAGTTCCCTTTGGGATAGACATCATTGGCTATTCCATGTGTCCCCTCTGTGGTAAACAGGAATGTGTGTGCCATTAGTCCTGTTGTACACAGCAGAAGATGTGTTATGAGTCCCTCTGAGGTAGACAGAAGTGGGTGTCACATGAGTCTCCTCTGTGGTAGATAGCAGTGTGTGTGCCATGAGTCCCATCTATGGGAAGATAGCAATGTGTGTGCCACGAGCTCTTTCTGTGGTATATGGTTAAGTTGTGCAATGACACCCATCTCTGGTAGACAGACACCCATCTCTGGTAGACAGAGGTGGGTGTGCCAGATTCTATCTGTGGTAGACAGCAGTGCATGTACCATAAGTCCCCTCTGTGATAGACCACAGTTGATGTGCCATGAATTTCTCTGGTAGACAGCAGTAAGTGAGCCATGAACACTCTCTGTGGTACATATCAGTAGTTTTGCCATTAGTCCCTCTGTGGTCAACAGTAGTGAGTGTGCCATTAGTCCCGTTTGTGGTAGATATCAGTAGGTGTCCTGTGAATCCCCTCTGTTGTAGATAGCAGTGGGTGTGCCATGAGGCCAGTCTATGTGTAGAGAGTAGTGGGTGTGCCATGAATCCCCTTTGTGGTAGAATGCAGTGAGTGTGAAATGATACTCCTTTGCAGCAGACAGCATTGGGTTAGCCATCAGTCCCCTCTCTGGGTAAGCAGGAGTGGGTGTGCTTTAATCCCCTTTATTCATACACAGTAGTAGGTATGCAATGATTTTCCTCTGTGGTAGATTGCTGTGAGTGTGCCATGAGACCCCTCTGTAGTAGACAGAAGTGGGTTAGCCATGAGACCCCTCTGTGGGTACACAGGATTGGGTGTGCCATGAATCCCCTCTGTTTGTACACAGCAGTAGGTGTGCCATGAGTCCATTCTGTGGGTAGACAGCATTGGGGGTACCATGATTCCTCATTGTTGTAGACAGCAGTGGGAGTGCCATGAGTATGTTCTGTGGTAGACAGCAGTGGGTGTGCAATGAGTACCCTCTGTTGTAGACAGCATTGGGTGTGGCATGTGTACCCTCTGTTGTAGACAACAGTGGGTGTCCCATGAGTCCCATCTGTGGTAGACAGGATTGAGTGTTCCATGGGTACCCTCTGTAGTAGACATCAGTGGGTGTCACAAGAGTCCCATCTGGATTACACTCTACTGTGTTTGCCATGAGTTCCCTCTGAGGTAGACAGCAGTGGGAGTGCAATGATTTGCTCTGTGGGATAAAACTGTGTGTTCCTCATGATTCCCCTCTGTGGCTAACAGCAGAGTGTAAGGGAAGACTCCACTCTATGATAGAGAGCAGTGTGTGTGTCATGAGCCCCTCTGTGTGTACTCAACCCTAGGTGTTCCTAGAGATATTTTTCTGGTAGACAGCAGTGGGTTTGCCATGTGATCTCTCTGTGATAGACAGCACTGTGTGTACCAAGAGTCCCATTTTTGGGTAGTCAGCAGTATGTTTGCCATGGTTTAGCTCTGTGTTCTCTTGGTGGGTAGACAGCAGTTGTTTGCCAAGAGTCCCATCTGTGGGTAGACAGCAGTGTGTTTGCCACGGTTTAACTCTGTGTGTAGAGAGCAGTGGGTGAGCCATGATTTCTCTCTGTAGGTAGACAGCAGTGTGTGTGCCATTGGTACCTTCTGTTGTAGACAGCAGTCAGTGTGTATTCAGCTCCTCTGTGGTAGACAGCAGTGCATGTGTCATGAGTTCCTCTGTAGTATACAGCATTAGAGGTATCATAATCACAAATCTGATAGTCAGGAGTAGGTTTGACATGAGTTAACTCTGTGGTACAAGCAGTGGGTGTTCCATAAATCCCCTCTGTAGATAGATAGCACAGGGTGTGCCATGAGTAAAATTTGTGGGTAGAGATCAGTGGGTGTGCCATGATTATGCACTGTGGTAGAAAGCACTGGGTGTGGCATAAGTCCACTCTGTGGAAGACAACAGTTGGTTTGCCATGAGTCCTCTCTGTGAGTAGAAAACATTGGGTATGCATGAGTCCCTTCTTTGGGGAGACAGCACTGTGTGTGCTGTGAGTCCCTCTGTGGTAGATAGCAGAGGGTGTGCCATGAGTTCCTGCTGTGGTAGACAGCAGTAGGTGAGATATGATTTCCCTCTCTGTGTAGACAGCAGTGGGTGTGCCTTGAGCCCCTTGTGGTTGACAGCAGTTGGTGTGCCATATGTCCCCTCTGTGGTAGATAGCAGTGGGTGTTCCATGATTCCCCTCTGTGATTAGACGACTGTGGGTGTGCCAAGATTAACTTCTGTGAGTAGACAGCAGTGGATGTGCCATGAGTCAACTCTGTGTGTACTTAGCAGTGTGTGTGCCACAAGTCCCTCTTTGGTAGAAAACAGAAGGTGACCCATTATTCCCCTTGGTGGTAGACAACAGTTGTGAGCGATCAGAACCATCTGTGGGTAGACAGTTGTGGGTGTGCCATGAGTCTTCTCTGTGGTAGAGAGCAGTTTTTGTGTCATGATTTCCTACTGCAGGTAGACAGCAGTGGGTGTGTCATTTGGTCCCTCTGTGGTAGACATCAGTGTGTGTGCTATGAGTCCCCTCTGTTGTGGACAATACTTTGTGTGGCAATATTTTCCTATGTGGGTAGACAGTAGTGGGTGTGACATGAGCCCCTCAGTGGTGGACAACAGTAGGTGTGCTATTAATCCACTCTCTTGAAGACATTAGTAGGTGTGAGATGAGTCCCCTCCGGTGGGTAGACAGCAGATGGTGTGACATGATTCCACTCTGTGGTAGACAGAATTGGGCATGTCATGATTGCACACTGTGGTATACATCAGTGTGTGTGCCATAAGTACCCTCTGTAGTAGACAGCAGTGTGCTCGCCATTAGTCTCCTCTGTGGCTAGACATCTGTGGGTGTGCCATTAGTCACCTCTCTTGTAGACAGAAGTGGGTGTGCCATTACTAACCTCTGTGGTAGAAAGCATTGGGTGTGCCATAAGGTCCAACTCTGGTAGTCATCAGTGTGAGTACCATGAGTCCCCTCTGTGTTAGACATCAGTGGGTGTGCCATAAATTCCCTCTGTGTTAGACAGTATTGTGTGTGCCATAAGTCCAATCTGTGCATAGAGAGCAGTACTTGTGCAATGAGTCCCCTTTGTGGTTGACAGTAGTGGGTGTGACATGAGTTACTTCTGAGCATAGATATCAGTGGGTGTAAGATGAGTACCCTCCGTGGTAGACAACAGTGGGTGTGACATGAGTTCCAACTGCGGGTCAATAGCAGTGGGTGTGAGATGAGTAACCTCTGTGGTAGAGAGCAGTGGGTGTTGCATGAATACACTGTGTGGTAGATAGCAGTGTGTGTGTCATGAGTCCCCTCTGTGTTGGAGAGCAATGGGTGAGCCATGAGTCCTTTCTGTGGTACACAGCTCTGTGTGTGCCATGATTCCCCTCTGTGTGTAGACAAGTTGTCATGAGATGATTACCCTCTGTAGTAAGCAACAGTGGGTGTTGTATTAAACAACTCTGGTAAACAAGAGTGGGTGTGACATGAATTCCCTCTGTGGGTGTGCTATGAATCCCCTCTGTGTGTGGACAGCAGTAGTTGTGCCATGATTCCCCTCTGTGGTAGACCAACAATTGGTATGGCATGAATCCCCTCTTTGAGTAGATAGAGGTGTGTGTGTCGTGAGCCCCTCAGTGGTAGACAGCAGTAAGTGTGCCATAGGTCCCCTCTGTGGTAGACAACAGTAGGTGAGTCATGAGGCCCTCTGTAGTAGATAGCAATAGGTTTGTGATTATTTCCCTCTGTAGTAGGCAGTACTAGGTTTGAGATGAGACCCCAACATCGGTAGACAGCAGATGGTGTGACATGAATCCACTTTGTGGTGGACAACAGTCATTGTGTCATGAATCCCCTATGTGGTAGAGAGCAGTGTGGGTGCCATTATTCCCCTCTGTAGCTAGAAAGCAGTGGGTGTTTTGGGAGTCACTCTGGTAGACAGTTGTAGGTGTGCCATGAGTCCCCTCAGCAGTACACGCAGTTGTTGTGACATGAGTCCATTCTGTGGTATACAGAAGTAGGTTTTAGATTAGTTTCCTCTATGTAGAGAGCAGTAGATGTTAGATGAGGCCTCTCTGTATGTAGACAGCTGTGGGTGTGCCAGGAGTACCCTCTGTGGTGGACAGAAATGAGTGTGCCTTGAGTTCCCACTGTGGTACACAGCAGGGGTTTTGCCTTCTGACCATCTCTGGGTAGACAGCAGTGGGTGTTCCATGAGTCCCTTCTGTGAGTCTACAGCATTGGATTTGCCATGAGTCCCCTCTATGGGTAAACAGCAGTGGACATGCCATGAGACCCTTTGTGGTAAAAAACAGTAGGTGACTAATTAGTCTCCTCTTTGTTAGAGAGCAGTGGGTGTGCCATGAATCCAATCTGTGGTAGAGAGCTGTTGGGGTGACATGGGACCCATCTATGGATAAACACCAGTGGGACTGCCTAAATTCACTCTGTGTTAGAATGCAGTGAGTGTGCCATGGGTCCCCCTCTCTGGTAGACAGCAGTGGGTATGCCTTGGTCACCTCATTCGTAGACAGCAGTGGGTGTGCCATGAGTACCCTCAATAGGAAGACATCAGTGTTTGTGCTATTGATACCCTCTCTGGTAGACAGCTTTTCATGTTCTATGAGTCCCATCTTTGGTAGACAGCAGTATGTGTGTGATGAGTCCCCTCTGTGGTGGACAACAGTGAGTGTGCCATATGTCCCTTGTGTGGTAGTCAGCAGTGGGTGTGTTATGAGTCCCCTATGTGGTTAACAAAAGAGGGAGTGCCATAAGTCCTGTCTGTGGTAGGAAGCAGTGGGTGTGCCCATAGTCACCTCTGTTGGTAGAATGCAGTGGATGGGATGTGAGTCCCCTTTCCAGTATACAGCAGGGGATGTGACATGCAAAACATGTTGGGTAGACAGCAGTTGGTGTGCAATGAGTCTGTTCTCTGGTAGATAGAAGTGGGTATGCCAAGAGTCCCCATTCTGGATGACAGCAGTGGGTGTACAATGAGACCACTCAGTGTTAGACAGCAGTGGGTTTGTGAAGAGTTTCTTCTGTGGGTAGACAGCAGTGGGCATGCCATCAGTACCCTCTGTGTTAGCCAGCAGTGGGTGTGCCTTGAGTCCCATCTGTGGGTAGATAGCATTGGATGTTGTGTGAGTCCCCTCTGTGGTAGACAAGAGTAGGTGTGCTATGAGTCCCATCCTTGAGTAGACAGCACTGGGTGTGCCATGTGACCCCTCTGAGGTATACAGCAGTGGGTGTGCCATGAGCTTCAACTGTGGTAGACAGCTGTTGGTGTGTATTTAGTCTAAATGTAGCAGAAAGCAGTAGGTGTGCCATAAGTCCCCACTAGAGGACACAACTTTGGGAATGTCATGAGGTACAGTTTGATGGAAAATAATGTATGATGCATGATTCCCACTGTGGGTTGAGTGCAGTGGGTATGTCTTCACTCCCATCTCTTGGTAGACAGCAGTGTTTGTGTTATGAGCCCCTCTACTGGTATACAGCTGTGGATGTGCCATGAGCTCCCACTGTGGTAGAGAGCAATGGGTGTGTCATGAGTTTCCTCTGTGGTAGATAGCAGTGGGTGTGCTTTGAGTCCCCTTTCTGGGTAGACAGCAGTTGGTGTGCCAAGAGTCCATTTTCTTGTAGACAGTAGTGGGTGTGCAAAGAGAACCCTAAGTAGTATAGAGTAGTGTGTGTTCAAAAGTCCTGTCTGTGTGTAGACAGCAGTTGGCGTGCCATAAATTCCCTTTGTGGTACACAGCAGTGGGTGTGTCATGAGTTCCTTCTGTGGTAGACAGCAGAGGATGTGCCATGAGTTCCTTCTGTGGTAGACAGTATTGGGTGTACCATAAGTCCACTCTGTGGGTAGACAGCAGTGTGTGTCCCATGAGTCTCCTCTGTGGTAGACAGCAATGGTGTGAAATGAGTCCCATCTATAGGAAGATAGTGATATGTGTTTCAAGATCTCTCTTTGTGGTAGAGAGCAGTAGGTGTGCCATGACAGTCCTCTGTGGTAGACAGAGTTGGGTTTGTTTGATTCTCTCTGTGGTAGACAGCCATGACTGTGCCATGAGTCCCTTCTGTAGGTAGGTCTGCCATGACTCCCCTTCTCCCCTTGTGGAAGACAGCAGTGGGTGTGCCATGATTCCCCTCTGTGGTAGCAATGTGTGTGCCATGAGTCCCTTTTCTTGGTAGACAACAGTGGGAGTGCCTTGAGTCTCCTCTGTGGTAGACAGCAGTGGGAGTGCCATGAGTAACCTGTGTGGTATACAGCAGTGTGTGTGCCATGAGTATCTTCTGTAGTAGACAGCATTTGTTGTGCTATAGTACCCCCTATGGTAGACATCAGTGGCTGTGCCATGAGTACACTCTGTGGTAGACAGCAGTGGAGGTGAAAGGACTCCCCTCTATGGTAGACAACAGTGGGTGGGCCAAGATTCCCTCTGTGGTAGACAAGGTGGGTGTTCCTTGAGTCACTTCTGTGGTACACAGCAGTGGGTGTACCTGATTCCCTCTGTGCTCAATAGCAGTGTTTCTACATTAAGTCCCCTCTGTGGTAGACAGACATAGGTGTGACCTGATTCCCCTCTGTGGTAGACATCAATGGATATTCCATGATTACCCTCTGTGGAAGACAGTAGTGTGTGTGCAATGAGTTCCATCTATAGCCAGAAGTGGGTGTGCCATGAATCACTGTTGTAGACAGTTGTCGGAGGGGCAGGAGTCCTCCCTGAGGATTGACAGCAGTGAGTGTGACATGTGTCCCCTGTGTAGGTAGACAGAAATCAGTGTGCCATGATTCCCCTCTGTGATAGATAGCAGCAGGTTTGCCTGGATTCCCCTCTGTCATAGACAGCAGGGGGTGTGCCATGAGTATTCTCTGGGGTTGATAGTAGTGGCTGTACAATGAGTCTGCTCTGTGGTAAACAGAAGTGGGTGTGCAATGAGTCCCCTATGTGTTAGAGAGCCGTGGGTGTGCCATGAGTCCCCCCTGTGGTAGACAGCAGGGAGTATTCCTAACTCGCTCTGTGGTAGAAAGCAGTGATTGTGCCATGAATTTTTTCTTTGGTAGAAAGCAGTGCATGTGCCATGAGTTTTCTCTGTGGTAGACAGCAGTGATTGTGCCAGGAGGTCCCTCTGTTGTAGATAGCAGTGTGTGTGGCATGATTCCCCTCTGTGCTATACAACTGTGGATGCGCCATGAGTACTCTCTGTGGTAGAGACCAAAGTGTATTCCATAATTTCCCTCAGTGGTAGAAAGCAGTGGGTGTGCCATGATTCCCCTGTTTAGGTAGACAGCAGTGGGTGTGTCATGAGTACCCATGTTGTAGACATTAGTGGGTGCACCAAGATTACCCCATGATAGACACCATGATGTGCCTTGATTACACTCTGTGGTAGACATCAGTGGGTGTGAAAATAGTTCATTTTGTGGTACACTGTAATTGGTGTGGCATGAGTCCCCTCTGTGGTCAACAGAAGTATGTGTCAAATGAGTACCCCCTGTGTTTGTAAGCAGTGAGTGTGCCATGATTCACATCTATGGATAGACAGCCATTGGTGTTCTATGAGTCCCCTCTGTGGTAGACAGCAGTGCATGAGCCATGAGTTCCCTCTGTGGTAGACAGTAGTGGGTGTACAATGAGTGCACTCTGTGGTAAAAAGCAGTGGGTGTGCAATGAGTCCCCTATGTGTTAGAGAGCCATGTGTGTGCCATGAGTTCCCCCTGTGGTAGACAGCAGTGAGTGTACAATGTGTCCACTCTGTGGTAGACTGCTGTGAGTGTGCCATGAGTCCCCTCTGTTGTAGACAGCAGTGGGTGTGCCATGACTCCCCTTGTGGTAGACAGCAGTGGGTGTGCCATGATTCCCCTCTGTTGTAGCAGTGTGTGTGCCATGAGTCCCTTCTTTGGGTAGACAACAGTGGGTGTGCCTTCAGTCTCCTCTGTGGTAGACAGCAGTGGGTGTGCCATGATTAACCAATGTGGTAGACAGCAATGGGTGTGACAAGACTCCCCTCTAAGGTAGACTGAAATGGGTGGGCCATGATTTCCTCTGTGGTAGACAAGGTGGGTGTTCCATGAGTCAATTCTGGGGTAGAGAGCAGTGGGTGTGCCTGATTACCTCCGAGGTAGGCCACAGTCGATGTGCCATGATTACCATCTTTGGAAGACAGCATTGGGTGTGCCATGAGTCCCATCTATGGGTAGAAAGAAGTGGGCATGCCATGAATCCCTGTTGTCATAGAAATAGTGGGTGTGGCATGAGTCCTCTCTAAGGGTAGACAGTAGTGGCTGTGACATGTGTCCCCTGTGTGGGTAGACAAAAATGAGCATGCCATGATTCCACTCTGTGGTAGACATCAGTGGGTGTGCCAGGATTCCCCTCTGTGGAATACAGTAGTGGGTGTACAATGAATCTGCTCTGTGGTAAAAAGCAGTGGATGTGCAATAATTCCCCAATATGTTAGAGAGACGTGGGTGTGCCCATGAGTCACCAATGGGGTAGACAGCTCCGTGTGTGCCATGAGTTCCTTTTGTGGTAGACAGCAGTGCTTTTGACATGTGTCCCTTCTGTGCATAGACAGGAGTGGGTTTGCAATGTGTCCCATTTGTTGGGAGAGAGCAGTGGTTGTCCCATGAATCTCCTCTGTGATAGACAGCAGTGGGTGTGCCATGAGTAGCCTCTGTGGTACATAACAGTGGGTGTCCCTTGTGAACCCTGTGTGGGACACATGGGGATCCACATGAGTCCTCTCTGTGGGTAGACAGCAGTGGGTGTGCCAATAGTCCCATCTGTGGTAAACAGCAGTATGTGTGCAATGAGTGACTTATGTAGGTATAAGATGTGGTAGTAACATGAGTCCCCTCTGTAGTTGACAGTAGTGGGTGTGCCCTGAGTCCCCTATGTGTGTAGACAGCAGTGGGTGTACAATGAATCCCGCCTTTTATAGACAGTAGTGGGTTTATCATGAGATTACTCTCTGCATAGACAACAGTGGTTGTGCCATGTGTCCCCTATGTGGTAGACAGTTGTTGGTGTGCATGAATCCCTCTGTGATAGACCACAGTGGTTGTGCCATGAGTGCACTCTGTGGTAGACACCATTTTGTTTGTCATGAGCTCCTGCCATGGTCCAGCCCTAGCAGGGGTCGTAGTGATCTCCGGTGATGGAGTAGGCATCAGCATCGTGGAGAACATAGCTACATAGACTCAAGGAATGGATCTAAGTTCTAAATTTCATTTTTCCCAGCCAGCTTTTTATACATTAAAAGGTTGACAATCATTACTTGAATAGGCAATGCAGTATGCTAATTATTTTTAATAATTACTTACTCGGGATAACCTATAATTAAACAATAAGACATTAATATTGCTTAACTAATCATACAGGTTAAAGCAAGTTCAGGAGGGTTGAGTAAATGACAGTTATGTGGCTACAGCTATAGCTAATAAGTGCTACATGGTTTAAGCTAACAATAATATGACATCATCTTTTACTGTGTGAAATTAACATTGAGGAACTTTTCTCTGGGGAACATTTGGCCAATAGTATTTACAGCATTTTGTAAATCCTAATCTTTTAGAAATGGAATATCTTGCAGCCTTATATGTTTACCCTCAAAGCAGTCTATAACATATCCTGATTTTATATCTAAATATCCCATAGGAGATAAAGGAGGGTCTATATCCAGGGACTTAAGAGTCATCCCTCTGTAAGGCTGTCATGCCTTTCCATTAATTAAATAAACATTACCATAAGGTGCTTTAGGTGTAGGAACTCTATTTTCTTTATTTCTTCTGTTCCTGTTAATCATTCATGATGGGATTGGAGTTATTTGCCTACATAATTCAGGTCATCTGAGAGTAGTCAACAGGGGGTCAGCAGCTAGAATCTATTTGTGTATTTTCTCATAATATTCTTGGTTACTCAAAGTTTTATTACAAATGACTAAATCTGAAATCACTGATCCATTAGAAGTCTGGATTTTATGTTTTAACCCTGGTTCTGGTAAGACCCCTGTTTTCAGGGAAAGCACATAAAATATTAATAGTAAATCTGTACATATTAAGCAAGCAAGGAAGGAAAGACCACAACCAATTCCCAATGTGATGAGATATTGCAAACACCTTTATTACTCAGCAGAATCCTTGTCCAGCACTGAGGGGAATTGCTGGTGGTGTAAGAGCTCCCCCTTTTTAATTTTTAATTTAAGAAGTCTAATTTCTGAGCAAACAGTCTTTATCGTTCTTCAGAAACAAACAACGGTGACTGGAAGAATGAGAACCAGAAATAGAACCCCAAAAATTCCAATGCCAATTTGTATTATAATTTGAATAAATGTACTATAATAAATAGTTTTCCTTATATTGAAAAAAATTTATTTAGTGAGATCCGCTGATGGACTCATCTGCAAATGAGCCTGACTTCTGTCTTTAATTTTAGATTGTAAAGTATTAATATCAGGGGCTATATTACTATTATTCCATACTCCCTTAAGATGATTTTTAACCTCATCCCAGTCAGTGTTATTTTCCACCTTATGAAGAGTAACACAAATCTATTTGTTAATAGCATGACATTTAGTAGTCATTTGAGTTTTAATATTTTGAACTTGATTACCAATAAAGATGATAGCCTCTTCTAAAGCACTAATTCTAGCTTCCAGTTTTTTATCAATTTTTTTCCTGTGCTGTCAATGCTATAGAAATATTATGAGATAAATCATTAACATGAGAAGAAGTATATATTTCTTGCACTAACGCAGTAGTCAAAACAGTGAAGGCTGTAATAATACTAATCAATGTAGTAATGACTAGGATCAAATCAGCTACAAACCTTTTAGATCTTATTAATTCATTAAATCTTTTAAGTACCTCACTACCTGGATCATCATACCATTCTCCTTCTAATGTAACAGGTAACATAACATAAGAAGTTTGATGGACAATTAAAAGAAACAGTATAATGTTTAGGAAAGGTAGAATTAATGCAATTAGTAACAATACAATTATTACATTTAATAGAGTATGATTCCTTATTGGTAGTAATAATTAAGTCATTAGAATTACTTAATAAAATAGCATGAGGAGCATTATCACAGGCTATAACAACAAAGGTTTACCAGTTTTTGCTTTTCTGTTTGTATATTTAGTAAAATTATATTTGTTGTAGTTAATAATCTACAAAATCAGAAAAGTATGAATGTTTGTCATTTTTTAATACACTCTTAAAAACTGGAGTTACCCATCCAGGAAGCCAATTGATATTATTTTTAGACTTTAAATATATCTTTTGTTAGGAAGGAATCAAGGACAATCTTTAAGGTAAGTTCTGTAACTTAAAGTAAACACCCCAAAGGAACATTGGTATTATTGTTAGAAAAGCAGATTTGTGTTTCTTCCATAATACCATGAATAGTAATTGTGGATGACACTTTATGTGAAATCAAAGAATCAAAAATGCCTCCTAGCAGCTGTGGATGACTAGTAAAAACTTTTATATTTGTTCCACTCCATGAAGAGTGATGTAATAATGGAGGATCAGGGAGGTAGGTCCAAGAGGCCTGTTTCCCTGAACAAGTATTTACCTGACAGTAAGTATGGCCAAAATTGTAACAAATAACATGGAGTTGCTTGTCTTCCTTGTCTAGTAGCTATGAGACAGCCTCATTGGTCAACCCTTTTAGTTGTCACTGAGTGGGAAAGGGATAATTTCTGGTAGAAGCCTATAAGGCAAGGCAAAGATGCCTAAGCTGATAGGTTATGTAGTCTTCATATGTCCAAGGTCTGCTCGGATTTGGAGTTGGTCTCTGATTCCATCTTCTGGGGCTCATGGTGCTGAATCAGCTGATGAGGAATCCACAATGAAGAGTCAGCATCTATTATAGTTTACTTTGCAGAACAAAGCTTGATAAAACATTTTTTAAAAGACTTGTATATCTGGAAATATATATTTAATAACAAAAGAGTAATAGTACCAAAATTACATTAATGTTTTATATTAATTAAGTTTAGTTTTTAAAAGAAAATTTAGACTCCAACATAATATAATACTTTAACATTTGTTGTTTAACCAAAATTGTATATGTCCCAATTCTTTAAGATTAATTGTTCTAAAGAATAAAATTTAATAGACACAATGTTAAAAGCAAATCAGTGTTTTAAAGGCATGTTTGTCAGTTTAACATACAGATTACACCTTAGTTTTACATCAGTACAATAGTATTTAACCTTAGGGAAAAACCTTAAATGGCTTTAAATGATGGTCTCACATGCACGCAAACTTGTAGAAATTTGTCCTTCAATTACACACACAATTTTAGTACTTAGGACCCTCATGTATTTTATCACATAAGCACTTTTCTACCCAGATACATTTTCCCCTAAATATATTTCTATATTTAGAACCTTTTATTTTCTTTTATTTTTTACCTATTTGTTGACCCCTTGTTTGCATCCTGAAACAACTTTTATGAAATTTCTAAATTTAGCTAAATAACTCCATTTTAACAAAATTAAGGACTTTGTTGCTTATAGTTCTCTAATTGAAACACGGTTGAGAATTTTGGAGTCCTTTGTATATAGAATTGTACCTGTTAGGACTTAACTATTATTTACATTGCTTTTAGTGATAGCATAAAGCAATTTAAAACCATTTTTATTTATCAATCTATGTAAACACCAATAGTGTTTAAGTATGCTTCCCCAGGGAATTTAAGGAGTTAAGAGTACTCAATGTTTTCTAATAATTAGAAATAATTATTAGCATTTTAACTTTGGAAATTAAACAAGTGTCTCTAATAAACACATTTAAGTAATCTTATATATTTTAAGTCTAATTTATTTATTTTACTGTAAAACCAAGATATCAGACAGGAGTAGTGAACTGTAATTTTTGGCTATTTCCTACTGAAGAAACATCCTAGAAACAATTGATATTAGACATTTAAAAATATCAACATTTTATTACTTTGACCACTTAGGGACTTGTAAGTTATTTTTAAAGATACTTTACTTTTATTAGTTTACCCAATTTAAATTGAATCTTTTAAAATCATGTGAATTAAAAGTATTTGGATCCATTTTTTAAATTTCAATTTTATGCATGCTTATTTTAAGTATCATGAAAATGATATTTAATTGAACATATGATAGACATGACATTAGACAACACATAACACAAAAGCAAAGGCCTTGTAGCTTTTATCTCTACTGCAATGTAACAGATGTTTACAATAACTCTAGAGTTGAATAAAAATAAATTTGATCAAAAAATTATTAACCTAGGTATGTAGGATCAAAACTGTGAGCTCAGAAAGTATAGTATTTATGAAAAACAAAAAGAGTCCTAGAAGAAAAAAATGATAATGGTCATTAATTACAACATGTGAGAGTGAAAAAGAGAAAGGCAGAGAGAAAGGGTGAAAGGGAGAGAGAGAGAGAGAGAGAGAGAGAGAGAGAGAGAGAGAGAGAGAGAGAGAGAGAGAGAGAGAGAGAGAGATTTGCTGTTTCAATAGCTGGAAACAAATTATGTACTGTGAATCAGTAAATAAATTAAAACATTGAGACACACTTTTGAATGCTGTTATAACTGCTACTAATTCTGTTTTCTAAGCTGATGTTTCACCTGTAAATTGAACAATAGGAGGTAGTTGATCAATTATTGTAACTGCTTTTCCATTAGATGATCCATCGGTAAATATTAATGAGGCATTAGAAGATAAAGGTTTAATAGAGGTTTTTTCTGGAAAAATAATATTTGTCTGGTTAATAAATTGTAAAATAGGATGGTTAGGCAAGTGAAATAAAATTTGTCCTATAAAACCTTGAAAAGCAATAGCCCATTGGTCCTCTAATTGATGTAATTGGTTGAATTGTTCTCTTGTGTATGGAATAATAATTGAATGCACTTCTATCCCAAACAATTCTCTGCTTCTTAGTCTAGCTTTAATTATTAACAAAGCAATTTGAGGAGGGTAAGACAAAACAATCTTTTTTAAAGTAGCTGGCAAATGTAACCATTCAATAGCAGCATCTTGCAACAGATATTCCGTAGGAGTAAAATTTGTTTTAAAACAATAAAAGTCCAAGGCTGATTATAATCAATTTGTTGTAACTGATGTTCCTTAATTGCCTTTTCTACTTTAACTAAGGCCTGTTTTCCTGTTTCAGTTAATTCTTGAGGTGAAACTGGATTAGCCTCACCCTTTTAAAATATCAAATAGTTTTAAATCAGCAGAAGTTATTTTTAAATAAGGTCTGATCCAATTTATGTCACCAAGAAGTTTTTGAAAATCATTGAAATTACACAGTTTGTCAGTTCTAATTTGTAAATTTTGACTAGTAACAAATTGAGTATGAATTATTCTTCCCAAATAATTTTAGGGAGGATTTAGCTGAATTTTTTTCAGGAGCTACTAGATGCCAATAGTTCTATCAGTAATTTTAATATTTCTTATAAAATATCTAATGAAGAATGATCTATATGAATATCATCCATATAATGTATCAAATATAATCTTGGACACTTCTTCCTGATTTGTTCTGTAGCCTGACCTAAAACTTTTGACACAAAGTTGGACAATTTTTCATGCCTTGTTGTAACACTTTTCATTGAAACTTTTGATAAGGTCTTTGTAAATTTGGTGACAGTAAACTAAAAGCAAATCTTTTACAATTCTGTTGAGCTAATGGAATAGTAAAAAACAATCTTGTAAATCTACAACAATAATATGTGAACCTTTAGATATAACCACAGGAGAAGGGAGACCAGGCTGAAGAGCTCCCATAATCTCCATAGTCTCATTGATAACTCGTAAATCCGGTAATAATCTCCATTTACCAGATTTCTTATTTATAACAAATATTGGAGTATTCCATGGACTATTAAATCGGTAAATATGTCCTTTTATAATTGTTCCATAACTAGTGATGTGGCCTCATTTAATTTTCCTTGAGTAAGGGGCTGCAGTTCCTCTCAAACAGGGAAATCTGATTTCCATGTTATTGGGTCAGCCTGTTTGAAAACAACAGCCCCTAAGAAAAAGGCAAAGACTGAGTCTCACCTGTTAAGGTAATATTAATTTGTTTCATTAAATCTTGCCCCCACAGTGTAAAGGGCATAAATGGTATTACGTAAGGTTGGAAAGTTCCCTTGTAATCTCCATCAGTCCAATGTAAAATTTCTGAACTTTTAGTCAAGTTTGAGGCTAGCCCCAAACCTACTAGGGTTGAGGAAGATTTACTCATGGGCCAGGACATAGGCCAATCATGAGCTGATATACGAGTTACATCAGCTCCTGTATCTACTAATCCTTTAATATATTTTCCTTTTACTTCAATGTTCTTCATTGGCCTTTGTTTAGAAAGCTTTGGAATCCAAGTCACAGTATTAGTAGAACCAAAACCACCAGTACATTCCTGGGTAAGTATCTGCTTTGGCAATCTTAAGTAAGGTAATAAAAATAATTGAGCGATCCGCTGTTGAGGAAAAATGTGAACTGTTCTTAAAGGTGGGTAAATCATAATTTTCATTTCTCCATTGTAATCACAGTCAGTTACCCCTGGAATTACTTGTATTCCCTCCCTCGACATTGAGCTCCTGCCAATAATTAGCCCCATATGTCCTTCAGGCAGAGGGCCATATACTCCAGTTGGAATTAGGGTCAAATCTGACTCAGGGGTAATGATTAAATGTTTAATGGAAGGCAGATCTAATCCAGCACTTCCTGGGGTTGCTCTTGCCAAATCATTGATTGTTGTCCAATGAAAGGATTCTTGTTTGGGCTCCAATAACCCCAGTTGTTTTGGGGTCTTGGGACAAGACCCATTTTTTGGTATAGGCCTAGTAGATCCTATTGGAGTCCTACAAGACTCCTCAGGAGGAGATGAATTGTCTCCAATAGGATGTCCATCTTTATGAAATTTAGATCTACATTTTTTGACCCAATGAAAACCCATCTGACATTTAGGGCACACTGTTTTGGGAGTGCACATCATATTTCCTCCTCTTTGTGAACCTTGAGGACAAGTATAGCTAAAATGTCCTGTTTGATCACAAGACGAGCAATTTCCTTTGCTTGCAGGTGAAGTGCCTCTATTGTTATCTTCCTGATTAACTCCCTTTAAAAATTGAGAATATGTCTTACCTTGTAAGGCAGCTGCTATTGCCATGCCTTGAATATGAGCAAGACTGCTATCCATATATGTTTAAATAAAATCTGATAGGGTTCCTGTGCTCCTTATGGGTCTCAGCAAAGCCTGACAAGTAGGGTTGGCATTCTCAAAGGCGAGCTGTTTCAGTAAAAGGACAGCTGCCTCTGGGTTTATGATAATCTTTGAAATATTTTCTTCTAACCTGGCCAGGAAATTCTCATAAGGCTCCATTGAACCCTTTTTAATATTGCTGAGAAAAGTGGTTTTAGTATCAGTGGAAGGAAGCCGTCACCAAGTAGCAACCACAATTTTAGAAATTACACTTAATGCAAATTTTGAAAGGCTGACTTGAGTTTTTGGACCAGCCCACTTTTCAGTTCTCATAATCATGCATATAGTTAATTGACCTCTAGTTAAGTCAGTAAATTGTTTCTGAATGGTCAGTTTAGCATGTTGTTCATACTCTGTTTTCCAGAGCAAATATTGTCCTGGAGACAGGCATGATTGAGCAGTCTGTTGCCAATCAAAAGGGGTCATCCAATTGGCTCCAATATTTTCTACCAATTGGATAACATAAGGAGAATTAGGACCAAAATTTTTCACAGCACGTTTTAGTTGCTTAAAAATTTTAAAAGGTCAAGGTTCCCAAACTGGCTCATCATCCTCACCGCAGGTTACCACTGGAAATGCAAATACTATTTCACCAGCTGAATGTGCCTCAGCAACAGCAGCCATAAATACTATTTTGCCTTCCATATTGCCTTTCTTTTTCTTTTTCCTCTTTGGTGGAGGCTCTGTGGTCACTACAGGAGCTACTGCTGGCTGCCAATCCTCATTATGATAATGAGCAGCAGCTTCCTCCAAATCTTCTTCATCTGCAGGGATGAGTCTATTGTCCTTTTTATTGCCTTTGTCTCTGAGTCAGAGGATAAATCCTCGTCTATATTTTTATATTCTGGGGGTTTAGACAGTAATGGAGTTTCCTCAGGAGAGGAAACCCTTTTACCTAAATACATAATTTTATGTGTGGGTTCAATTGTATCTCTGAAGAAATTCCAAAGAGCAAATGCATCAACAGGCACATATTCAGACCCATGCTTTAAATAATAGGCCTGCATTTCCTCCTCCAGGCATTTCCAAGTAACTAGATTAAGGCTTCCTTCCTGGGGAACCAGGCCGAGCATTTTTGCACAAAATGAAAAAACCCGTGCAGCTTCCCAGAAGTTAGAGGAATTCCCCTTTTAGTGAGCATATGCTTAACAATATCAATAAACAATGCTCTCACTTTACTTTCTGTGTGACCCACGTTTTTTCACTCGGCCTTTTTTCTACTGAGGGTTCTACTAACTTCGCACATTCTGTGATTTTCTGTCTTTCCTAACTCAGTCTTTCTACTGAGGGGACTGCAGCACCCTGGACAGAATCCTAGCCTAACTCAGAAAATCTCTGTTAATCTCTTACCTGCCCCATGTTGGGTGCCAAATTGGTGGGGTTCAGCCCTAGCAGGGGTCATAGTGGTCTCGGGTGATGGAGTAGTTGTCAGCATTGTGGAGAACAAAGCTACAGAGATTCAAGGAATGGATGCTAAGTTCTAAATTTTATTTTTCCCAGCCAGCTTTTTATACATTAAAAGGTTGACAGTTACACATGTGTTTCCAGAACCAGAGAAGATCACAAGGTCAAATAATAAAAATATCTTGTATAATCAATAATAGACTAGGAAATGAAGTATTCTAATTATTTTTAGTAATTGCTTACTCCTGATAACCTATATCTAAACAATAAAACATATTAATATTGCTTAACTAATCATACATGTTAAAGCAAGTTCAGCAAATGTCAGTTGAGTAAATGTTAGTTGTGTGGCTACTGCTATTGTTAATAAGTGATAGACAGTTTAAGCTAACTATAATATGACATCATTTATACTGTCTGCTCTTAACATTGAGGAACTTGCTTCTGGGGGATAGGTGACCAATAGTATTTATAGCATTTAGTAAATCCTAATCTTTAAGAAATGGAATATCTTGCACTCTTGTATTTTTAACTTGAAACCAGACTAAACTATGTCCTGATTTTATATCTAAATATCCTGTAGGAGATAAAGGAGGGTCTATATCCAGGTGCTTAAGAGGCATCCCTCTTTAAGGCTGTTGTGACTTTTCATTAATTAAATAAGCATTACCATAAGGTGATTTAGGTGTAGGAACTCTACATTTTAATTTCCTCTGTTCCTGTTAATCATTCGTGATGGTGTTGGAGTTATTTTCCTACATAGTTCCGTCATGTAAGGGTAGTCAACAGGGGATCGGAAGCTAGAATCTATTTGAGTATTTTCTCATAACATTCTGGGTTACTCAAAGTTTCATTGCAAATGACTAAATCTGAAATTACTGGTCCATTAGAAGTCTGGTTTTTATGTTTTATCCCTACTTCTGTTAAGACCCCTGTTTTCAGGGAAAACACATAAAATATTAATAGTAAGGTACACATATTAAGAAAACAAAGTTGGAGAGCACGCAACTAAATTCCCAATGAGATGAGACTTTGCAAACACATTTATTACTCAGCATAATCTTTGTCTAGCACTGAGGGGAATTGCAGGATGTGTAACAAGCTCCCTCTGTAGTAAACTGCAGTGGGTGTGCCATAAGCTCTCTCTGTAGTAAATGGCAAACAGTGTGTCATGAGTCCCTCTATGGTAGATAGCACTAGGTGTTCAATGAGTCCATCTGTGGTAGACACTAGTGGGTGGGCAATAAGTCCCCTTGTGTGTATACAGAAGTGGGTATGCCATGAGTCCCATCTTTTGGTAGACATCCATGGGTGTACCAAGAGTTCCCTCTGTGGTAGACTGAAGTGAGTGTGGAAGGAGACACCTCTGATGGTAGAGAGCAGTGTGTATGCCAAAAGACCTCTGTAGTTAGACAGCAGAGCATGTGCCATGAGTCCCTTCTTTGGTTAGAGAGCAGTGGATGTGATATGAGTCCTCACTATGGTAGAATGCAGTGGGTGTGACATGAGTTGACTCTGTGTGTAGACAACAGTGGTTATGGAATGAGTCTCTTCTGTGTGTAAACAGCAGTGGATATGCAATGAGTCCCCTCTGGGGGTAGAGAGCAGTGGTTGTGCCATGTGTTCCCTATGTGGTAGACAGAAGTGGGTGTGCCTAATTTACTCTGTGGTAGACAGCACTGGGTGTGCCATGAATCCCCACTGTGTGTAAAGAGTTGTGGGTGTTCCATGAGTCCCCTTTGTGGTAGACAGCTGTGGTTGTGCCATGAATACCCTCTGTGGATAACCAGTTGTGGTTGTATCATGAGTCCCCTCTGTGGTAGACAGAGTACATGTGCCAATAATCCCATCTGTGGATAGAAACAGTGGGTTTGCCTTGAGTGTTAGCCAGCAGTGGGTGTGCCATAAGTAACCGGTGTGGAAGACAGCAGCGAGTGTTCCTTGAATCCCTCCTGTGGTAGACAGAAGTAGGTGTCCAAGAGTCCCCTCTGAGGGTAGACAACCGTGGTGGTGACTTGTGTCCCCTTTGAGGTAAAGAAAAGTGGGTGTGCATGATTCCCTCTTTGGTAGACAGCAGTGGGTGTGCCATGAGTCCCCTCTGTGTTTGAAACCAGCATGTGTGCCATGATCTCCCTCTTCAGTAGACAACAGTGTGTGTGCCATGAGCTCTATCTGTGGTACACTGCAATCAGTGTGACATGAGTCCCTCTGTAGTAGACAGCAGTAGGTTTAACATAAGTACATTCTGTGTTAGATAGCTCTGGATGTGGCATGAGTCCAGTCTGTGGTAGATGACTGTAGTTGTTCCATTTGTCCCTTCTGTGGTAAACAGCAGTGCATGTACCATTAGTCCCCACTGTGTTACACAGCTTTGGTTTTGTCAAGAATACCCTCTGTGGTAGACAATAATGGGTGTCCCGTGAGTTTCCTCTGTGGTAGATATCAGTGGGTGTGCTATAAGTCCATTTGAGGAGTAGACAGCAGTGTGTGTGCCATCAGTTTTCTCTGTGGTAACCAGCAGTAGGTGGGGTATGAGTCCAACTCTGTGGTTGACATCAGTGGGTGTGAAATGAATCACCTCTCTGGGTAGACAGCCCTGGGTGTGCCATGAGTCCCCTGTCTGGTACACACCCATGGGTGTACCATGAGTCCCCTCTGTGGTAGACAGAGTGGCTGTGCCATTAGTACCTTCTGTGGGTAGACAAATGTGGATGTGCCATGAGTACCACTTGTGTTAGACAGCAGTGGGTGTGCCATGATTCCCCCCTCTGGTAGAAAGCAGTGGGTGTGCCATAAGTATGTTCTGTGATAGACATCATTGGGTATGCCATGATTACCCTCTATTGCAGACAGCAGTAGGTGTGCCATGAGTAACCTCTATGGTAGATAGCAGTTTGAGTGCCATGAGTCCCATATGTGGTACACTGCAGTTGGTGTGTAATGAGTAACCTTTGTTGTACACAGTAGTGGGTGGGCCATGATACACTCTGTGGTGGACGGCTGTGGGTGCACCATGAGTCCCCTCTGTGGGCAGACAAAAGTTGGTGTCCCAAGAGTCCACTCTGTGGTAGACAGTAATGTGTGTGCCATGAGTTCCCTCTGTGGTAAACAGGTATGTGTGTTCTGAGAGTACCCTCTTTGTGTTGACAGCAGTGGGTGTGCCATGAGTGCCTTTGTGGTAGACAGTCATATGTGCACCATGAACTCCCTCTGTGGTAGACAGCAGAGGGTGTGCCATTAGTTGTCTCAGTGATAGACTGCAATCAGTGTGCCATGAGCTTCCTCTTGTAGACAGCAGAGGGTGTTCCATGAATACCTCTCTGGTAGACAGCAGGAGGTGTGACATGAGTCCACAATATGGTATGCAGCAGTGGTTGTGGCATATGTCCCCTCTGGGGTAGAGAGAAGTGGGTGTCTCATAATTCCTCTCTGTGGGAGAATGCACTGGGTGGGCTGTGATTCCATCTGTGGTAGACAGCAGTGGGTGTGCCATGCATCCCCTCTTTGGTAGACACCAGTGGGTGTGCAATGAGTCCCCTCTGTGGGTAGACAGCAGTAGGTGTGCCAGGAGTCCCCTCTGTGTTACACAGCATTGTTTTTGCCATTAGTGGATATTCAATATGTCCCCTCTGTGGTAAACAGAAATGTGTGTGCCATTAGTCTCCTCTGTTTTAAAGAGCAGTGGATGTGTCCCGAGTCCCACTGTGGAAGATAGTAGTGGGTGTGTCATGATTCCCCTCATCATAGACCGCAGTGGGTGTGCCATGAGTCCCCTCTCTGTGAATACAGCAGTGTGTGAGCCATGAGCTCTACCTGTGGTAGACATCAGTTGGTGTGCCATGAGAACCTCTGTGGTAGACAGCAGTGGTTGTGCCTTTAGTCCCCTATGTGGTAGATATCAGTGGATCAGTGGGTGTCTCATGAGTCCCCTCTGTTGTAGAGAGCAGTGCATGTGCCAAGAGGCCTGTCTATGTGTAGAGAGCAGTGGGTGTGGCATGAGTCCTCTCTGAGGGTACACAACAGTGTTTGTGACATGAGTCCCCTCTACATAGACAGAAGTGTGTGTGCCATGAGACCCCTTTGTGGGTCCACAGCAGTTGGAGTGACATGAGTCCCCTTTGTGGTGGATTGCAGTCAGTGTGTAATGACCTCCCTGTAGTAGACAGCAGTGGGTTAGCAATGAGTCCATTTTATGGGTACTCAGGAGTGGGTATGCCATTAATCCCCTCTGTTTATTCACAGTAGTAGGTGTGCTATGGGTCCACTCTGTGGGTAGAGAGCAGTGGGTGTGTCATGATTCCCCACTGTGGTAAACAGCTAAGTGGGAGTGGTATGGGTACACTATGTAATAGACAGCATTGGGTGTGCCATGAGTACCTCTGTAGTAGGTAGCAGTGGGTGTGTCATGAGTACCCTATATATTAGACAGCAGTGGGTGTGCCATGAATGAGCCCATTTGTGGTAGACAAGAGTCCCATCTGGGGTACACTGTAGTTGGTGTGCCATGATCCCCTCTGAGGCAGACAGCAGTGGGAATTCCTTGATTCCCTAAGTGGTAGACAGTAGTGGATGTGCCATGATTCCCAATGTGGTAGAGAGCAGTGGGTGTACATGATTCCCTCTGTTGTAGACAGCAGTGATTGTGCCATGTGTCCACTCTGTTGTACAGCAGTGGGTGTGTCATGAGTACCCTTTATAGTAGACAGCATTTGGTTTCCCATGAGTATCTGTGGTAGACAGCATCATGTGTGCCATGACCTCTCTCAGTGGTAAACAGCTGTAGATGTGCCATGAGTCCCTCTGTGGTAGACAGCAGTGGGTGTGCCATTAGTCTTTTATGTGCTAAATATCAATGGGTGTCTCATGAGTCTCCACTGTTGGAGACAGCATTGGGTGTGCCATGAGGCCCATCTATGTGTAGACCACAATGGGTGTTCCATGAGTCCCCTCTGTGGTAGACAGCAGTTGGTGTGCCTGATACCCTATGGGGTAGTCAGCAATAATTGTGCCATGATTCCCTCTGTGGTAGACAGCAGTGGGTGTGTCTGATTCCCTGTGTGTTAAACAGGAGTGTGTGTGCCATAAGTCACCTCTGTGGGTAGACAGTAGTGTGTGTTCCTTGAGTCCCCTCTGTGGGTACAAAGCAGTGGGTTTGCCATGATTCCCATCTGTATTTAGATAGCAGTGGGTGTGCAATGAATGTCCTCTGTGTTTATAAAGCAGTGGGTGTTCCATGATTTCCCTCTTTGGTAGACACAAGTGGGTGTGCCATGAGTCCCCTCTGTGGGTAGACAGCAGTAGGTATGCCACAAGTCCCCTCTGTGTTAGAGAGCATTGTGTGTGTCATGTGTTCACTCTGTAGTAGACATCATTGACTATTCCATGTGTCCCCTCTGTGGTAAACAGGAATGTGTGTGCGATTTCTCCCCTCTGCTGTGCACAGCAGTGGATGTGTGGTGAGTCTCTCTGAGGTAGACAGCAGTGGTTGTCCCATGAGTCTCTTCTGTGGTAGACAGTAGTGGGTGTGTCTTGAGTCCCATATATGGGAAGAGAGCAATGTGTTTGCCACAATGTCTCTCTGTGTTAGAGAGAAGTAGAATTGCCATGACACCCATCTATGGCAGAGAGAGGTGGGTGTGCCTTATTTCATCTGTGGTAGACAGCAGTGTGTATACCATGAATCCCCTCTGTTGTAGACAACAGTGGGTCTGAAAATATTCCCATCTGGGGTACAATGGAGTTGGTGTGTCATGAGTCCCCTCTGAGGTAGACATCTTGGGAGTGCAATTATTTCCTTTGTGGTAGAAAACACTGTGTCCGTCATGATTACCCTCTGTGGTACACAACAGAGTGTATGCCAATACTCTATTCTATGGTAGAAAGCAGTGGGTGTATAATGAGTACCTCTTCATTTAGTCAGCACTGAGTATTCCTAGAGATATTTTTCTGGTAGGCAACAGTGGGTTTGCCATGTGACCTCTCTGTGGTAGACAGCACTGTGTGTGCCAAGATTTCCATTTGTGGGTGGACATCAGTGGGTGTTCCATTAATTCCCTCGATGGATAGACAGCAGTTGGTTGCCAAGAGTTCCCTCTGTATGTAGACAGCAGTGTGTTTGCCATAATTTAACTCTGTGTGTAGACAGCAGTGGGTGAGCCATGATAACCCTCTCTGGGTAGAAAGCAGTGTGTGTGACATTGGTCCCCTCTGTGGTAGAAAACAGTCAGTGTGCCAACAGTTCCTCTGTGGTAGACAGCATTAGGGGTACCATAATCACCAATCTGGTAGACAGCAGTGGGTGTGCCATAAGTACCCTCTGTGGATAAATAGCACTGGGTTTGCCATGAGTGCCCTCTGTGAGTAGACAGTAGCCTATGTGCTATGAGTCTCCTCTGTGGGTAGACAGCAGTAGTTGTTGCATGAGTCCCCTCTGGTAGACGGCAGTGCATTTGCCATGAATTCTTCTGTAGCAGACAGCAGTGTGTGTGCCATGTATCCCCTCTTTTGGTAGACAATAGTGGCTGTGCCATTAGTCACCTCGGTGGGTACACAGCACTAGGTGTGCCATGAGTCCCCTCTGTGTTAATCAGAAGTGTTTTTGCAATGAGTCATCTCTGTGGCATACAGCCGTGTGTGTTTCCTGAGTCAGCTCTGTGGTGGACAGCAGTAGGTGTGCCATGAGTGCCCTCTGTGGTAGACAACAGTGGTTTGCTTTGAGTTCCCTCTGAGTTAGACAGCAGTGTTTGTGACTTGAGTCCACTCTGGGGAAGACAGGAGTTGTACCATGATTTTCCTCTGTAGAAGACAGCAGTGGGTGTGCCCTGATTTCCCTCTATGGTAGACAGCAGTGGTTTGGCTTTAGTTCACTCTGTGTTAGACAGCAGTGTGTGTGACTTGAGTTTCTTGTGTGGTAGATAGCAGTGGGTGTGCCATGAGTTTTCTCTGTGGTAGACAGCAGTAAGTGTACCAAGAGTTCTTCTGTAGTAGATAGCAGTTGTGTGTCATGGATCCCCTCTGTCGGTAGAGAGAAGTGAGTGTGCCATGAGTCCCATTGTGCACATACAGCAGTGCATGTGCCATGATTGCCCTCTGTGGAAAGACAGCAGTGGGTGTGCCATGAGTCCCATCTCCTGTAGAGAGCAGTGCATGTGACAAGAGTTGTTCTGTGGTAGACAGCAGTAGGTGTGCTGTGAGTAATCTCTCTGATAGACATCAGTAGGTGTTCCATGAATACACTCTGTTGTATACAGCAGTTGGTGTGCCATGAGTTCCCTCTTGGTAGACAGCAGTGGGTGTGCCAGGATTTCCCTCTGTGATATACAGCAGTGGGTGTGACATGAGTCAGCACTGTGGTATACAGCTGTTGGTGTGCCATGAGTCCCCTCTGTTGTTGATAGCTGAGGATGTGCCCTGAGGCCCCTCTGTGTTAGACAGCATTGTGTGTGCCATAAGTTCACTCTGTGGTAGACAGCATTAATTTTTCCATGAGTTCCCTCTGTGGTAGACAGCAGTGAGTGTGAAATGAGTCCCCTCTGTAATAGATATTATGGGGTGTGCCATGAGTCCACACTGTGCTAGAATCTTTTGGGTGTGTTTTGTGTACACTCTGTGGTATGCAGAAATGGATGTGCCATGAGTAACCTCTGTGGTAGACAGCAGTGGGTGTTCCATGAGTCCCCTCTCTGGTACTCAGCAGTGATGTGCAATGAGTCCCTTCTGAGGTAGACAGCAACAATTGTGACAAATATCCCATCTGTGGTAGACAGTAGTTGTTTTGAAATGAGTCCCATCTGTTGGTAGATAATAGTGTGTGTGCCATGATTCCCCTATCTGGGTAACAACAGTGTGCTCCTTAGTAAATTCTATGGGTAGAGAACAGTGGGTGTGACATGAGTTCCATCTGTGGTAGACATCAGTGTTTGTACCATGAGTTCCTTCTGTGGTAGACATCAGTGGGTGGGCCATGAGTTTCATCTGTGGGTATACATCTGTGTGTGCTCAGATTTTCCTCTGTTAGTAGACAGCATTGGGTGTGCCATGAGTCACTCTGTGGGTAGACAGCAGTAGGTGTGCCAGGAGTCCTTTCTGACCTTATACTACATTGGTTTTAGCAGGATTCCCCTCTGTTGGTACACAAGAGAGGGTTATGCCATTAGTCCCCTCTGTGGTAGACATCAGTGCATGTGTCATAATTCCCCTCTCAGGTAGACAGCAAAGTGTGTGACGTGAGTTCCCTCTTTGGTATGCAGAAAAGAATGTAACATGAATCCACTCTGTGGATGACAGCACTGGGTGTGTTATGAGTACTCTATGTGGGTAGATAGCAGTAGGTGTGGTATGATTCCCCTCTGTGGTAGACAGCAGTTCATTTGCATAAATACCCTATGTGGTAGACAGCAGTGGGTGTGCCATTTGTTCCTTCTCTTGGTAGACAGCAGTGGTTAGTTTCTTTGTGGTGTACAGAAGATGGTGTGCCATGAGTCACCACAGTTGGAGACAGCAGTGGTTGTGACATGAGTCCCCTCTGTGGAAGTCAGCAGTTGGTGTGCATGTGCATGAATCCCTTTTGTGTTAGACACCACTGGATGTGCCATGAGTTCCCTCTGTCAGTAGAGAGCAGAGGTTGTGCCAATATTCCCATTTTTGGTAGACATCCATGTGAGTGCAATGAGTCACTTATATGCGTAGACATCTGTGGGTGTGCCATGAGTTTCCTTTGTGGTATACAGAAAAGGGTGTGCCATGAGTCCACTCTGTGATAGACAGCAGTGGGTGTTCCATGAGTCCCCTCTGTGGTAGACAGCATTGGGTGATCCATGAGTTCCCCTCTGTGGTAGACAGCAGTGGGTGTTCCATGACTCCTCTCAGCAGTGGGTGCACCATGAATCCCCTAGGTATTCCATGACTCCTCTCTGTGGTAGACAGCAGTGGGTGCACCATGAATACCCTAATTGGTAGACAACAGTGAGTGTTCCAAGAGTTCCTCTGTGGTATACATCAGTGGGTGTGCCATGAGTCCCTTCTGTGGTAGAGAGCAGTGCATGTTCCAAGAGTTCCCTCTCTGGTATACAGCAGTGGATGTGCCATGAGTCGCTCTGTGGGTAGACCACAGTAGGTGTGCCAAGAGTCCTCTCTGACCTTATACAATAATGCTTGTGGCAGGATTTGCCTCTGTGGGTATACAAGAATGGGTGTGCTAATAGTCCCCTCTGTGGGTGGACATCATTGTGTGTGCCAAGAATTCCCTCTGTGGTAGACAGCAGTGAGTTTGCCTTGAGATACCTCTGTGGTAAAAATCAGTGTGTGTGCCATGAGATCACTCTGAGGTAGACAGCAGTGTGTGTGACATACGTTCCCTCTGTGGTACGCAGAAGTGGGTGTGAGGTGATTCCCCTCTGAGGTATACTGCAGTGTGTGTTCCATGGGTCCCCTCTGTGGTAGAGAGCAGTGGGTGTGCCATGTGTCCACTCTGTGGTAGACAGAAGTAGGTGTGCCATAAAACCCCTCTATGGTATATAGCAGTTGGTGTGCCATGTATCACCTCTTTGGTAGACAGCAGTGCATGTTCCATGAGTCCATCTGTGGTATACAGCAGTGGGTGTTCCATGATTTCCTGCTGTGGGTAGACAGCAGTCAAAGTTCCATGTGTTCCCTCTGTGGTATACAGAAGTGGGTGTACCATGATTCCTCTCTGTGGTAGACAGCAGTGGATGTGACATGAGTCCCCTCTGTGTTCGACAGCAGTGGGTGTGTCATGACTGCCTTCTGTGGGTAGATAGAAGTGGGTGTGTCATGAGTACCTCTGTGGTACACAGTAGTGGGTGGGCAATGAGTTCCTTCTGTGGGTAGACAGCAGTAGGTTTGCCATGAGTTTCTTTTGTGGTATACAGAAGAGGGTGTGCCATGAGTCCCCACTGTGGTAGACATCAGTGGGTGTGCCATGAGTCCCCTCTGTAGTAGACAGCAGTGGATGTGCCATTAGTTCCCTCTGTTGTAGACAGCAGTGCATGTGCCATGAATCCTCTCCATTGTAGACAGTATTATGTGTGCTATGAGTCACTTCAATGATAGACAGCAGAGCGTGTGCCATGAGTTTTCTCTGTGGAAGACAAAAGTATTTGCCATAATTACCCTCTGTGATACACATCAGTGTGTGTAACATGATTCCCTTCAGTGGTAAACAGCAGTGGGTATGCCATAAATTCCCATTGTGGGTAGACATCACTATGTGTGCCCTGAGTCCCCTCTGTCAGGAGACAGCAGAGAGTGTGTCATGATTCACCTCTGTGAGGAGACAGATAGGGTTTGCAATGAGTCCTGTCTGTGGTAAACAGCAGTGTTTGTGCCAAAAGTTCCCTCTGTCATAGACAGCAGTGGGTATGCCAAGAGTCCACTGTGTGGGTAGACATCAGTGGGTTTGTCATGACTTCCTCTGTGGTAAACAGAATTGGATGTGCCATGAGTTCCCTCTGTGGTACACAGCAGTTGGTGTGAAATGGGTCCCATCTGTGTTAGAGAGCAGAGGTTGTGCCATGAGTCCACTGTGTGGTAGAAAGAAATGGGTGTTCCATGAGTCCTCTCTGTGTTATACAGCAATTGTGTAGCATGAGTCCTCCCTGAGCTAGACAGCAGTGAGTGTCCCATGAGTCCCCATTGTTGGTGACAGCAGTTGGTGCACTATGAGTTCCCTCTGGGGGTAGAGAGCAGTGTGCGTGCCATGAGTCCCCTCTGTCAGTTAGAGCAGTGAGTGTGCCATGAGTCACCTATGTGGGTGACAAGAGTTGGTGTGCCTTAAGTTCCCTCTGCAGGTAGACAGCAGTGAGTGTGCCATGAGTACCCTCTGTGGGTAGACAGCAGTGTAAGTGCCATGAGTCCCCTTGTTGTAGACAGCAATTGGTGTGCCTTGATTCCCCTCTGTCGTACACTGCAGTGGGTGTGGCATAAATCCCTTCTGTGGTAAAGAGCAGTGGGTGTGCCATGAGTCCCCTTTGTGGGTAGACAACAGTGGGTGTATCTTGATTCCCTTCTGTGGGGAGACACCAATGTGTGGGCCATGAGTCCCTTCTGTGGTAGACAGCAGTGTGTGTGCCATGAGTCCACTCTTTTGGAAGAGAGAAGTTGGTATGCCTTCAGTCACCTCTGTAGTAGACCGCAGTGGGTGTGAAAAGATTTTTCTCTTTGGGTAGACAGCACTGTGGGTGCCATGAGTCCTCTCTGTGGAAGATAGAAGTGTGTGTTCAATGAGTCCTCTCTGTGGTATACAGCAATGTGTGTGTCATGAGTCCCCTCTGTTGTATAGAGCAGTGGGCATACCATGAGTTTCATCGGTATTAGCAGTGGGTGTAACATGAATCCTGTCTATGGTGGACAGCAGTGGGTGTTGCATGAGTCCCCTCTGTAATACACAGTAGTGTGTGTGCCATGAGTCCACTCTGTGGGTAGACAGCAGTGTGTGTGCCATGAGTTTCCTCTGGGGGAGACAGCAGTGGGTTTTCCATGAGTTCCCTCTGTGTTAGGCAGCACTGTGTGTGCCATGAGTTTGCTGTATGGTAGTCAGCAGTGGGCGTGGCATGAGTTGCCTCTGTGGTACAGAGCAGTGCATTTTTCATGAGTTCTACTTTGGTAGACAGCAGTGAATGTGCAAATGTGTCCCTACTGTCGGTAGACAACAGTGAGTGTGCCATGACACCCCTCTGTGGGTAGACAGTATTGTATGTGCCATGACACTCCTCTTTGGCATGACAGCAGTGGGTGTTCCCTGAGTCCTCTCTGTGGTAGACAGTGGTGCGTGTGCCAAGAGTTCTTCTGTGGTAGACAACAGTGGATGTTGCATGAGTCCACTTTGTTGGTAGACAATAGTGTGTGTGCCATTCGTCCTCTCTGTGGGTCGACAGCAGGGTGTGTGCAATGAGTTTCCTCTGTAGTAGACAACAGGAGGTGTTCCATAAGTCCCCTCTGTTGGTACACAATGGTGGGTGCACCATTATTATCTTCTGTGGTTGAGAGCAGTGGGTGTGCTATAAGTCCCCTCAGTGGGTAGACAGCAGTGGGTGTTCCATGAATTCTTTCTGTTGATATTCATCAGGTAGTGTGCCATGAATCCCCTCTGTGTTATATATCTGTGAGTGTGCCATTAGTCCCTTCTGTTGTAACAGTAGTGGGTGTGACATAAGGCTCCTCTGTGTTAGACAGCAGTGGGTGTCCCATGAGTCCTCTTTGTGGTATACAGCAATGGGTGATCCATGACTCCCCTCTGTTGTAGACAGCAATGGGTGTGCCATGATTCCCCTCTTTTGTAGACAGCACTGGATGTCCCATGAGTCCTCTCTGTGGAAAAGAGCATTAGGTGGGCCATAAGTCCCCTATGGGGGTTGACAGCAGTGGGATTGTCATGATTTTCTCTTCAGGGAGACACCAGGGGGTGTGCCATGAGTCCACTCTGTTGTAGACAACAATGTGTGTGGGAAGAGATCCCTCTTTGGTATACAGCAGTGGGTGTATCATGAGATTCCTTGTGGGTATACAGAAGTGGGTGTGCCATAAGTTACCTCTGTGGTAGAAAGCACAGGGTGTACCATGAGTTTCCTTTGTGGTAGACAGGAGTGAGAGTGCCATGAGTTCCCTCTGTGGGTAGACAGCAGTGGGTGTGCCATTAGTCCTCTCTGTCGGTAGACAGAAGAGTGTGTGCCAATAGTTCCTTTGGTGGTAGAGCACAGTGGGGTATCATTAGACACATCTGTGTGAAGATAGCAGTAATTGTGCCATTAGACTCCACTATGTTACACAGGAGTGGGTTTTCCCTGAGTTCCCTCTGTGGTACAAAGCAGTGAGTGTGCCATTAGTACCCTAAGTGGTAGACAACAGTTGTTTTCCCCTGAATCCCCTTTGTGTTAGACATGAGTGGGTGTACCATGAGTCCCTTCTATGGTAGACAGCATTGTTTGTGCCATGAGTTCCCTCTGTGCATGGATGCCAGTGGCTGTGCCATGAGATCCCTCTGTGGTAGACAGCAGTTAGTGTGCCAATAGTCCCCTATGTGGTAGACAGCAGTAGGTGTGTCATGAGTCCCCTCTGTGGATAAACAGCAGTGGGTGTGCCCAGAGTTCCCTCTGTGGTAGACAGCAGTGGCAGTGCCATGAATTCCCTCTGTGGTTAGATAGCAGTTGCTCTTGTAAGAATGCCCTCTGTGGCAGACAGCATTGAGTGTAACATGAGTCTCTTCTGCAGTAGAGAGATTTGGGTGTGCTACGAGTTCCCTCTGTGGGTATAGAGCAATGGTTGTGCCACTATTACTCTCTGTTGGTAGACAGCAGTGGGTGTGCCATGAGCCCCCACTGTGGGTAGACAGCAATGTGAGTGCCATGAGTCTCCTCAGTGGTGAGACAGCAGTGGGTGTCCTATGCGTCACCTTTGTGGTAGACAGCAAAGCATGTGCCAAGAGTTCATTCTGTGGTAGACAGCAGTGGGTGTGCCACGAGACCCCCCAGTTGGTAGGCAACAGTGAGTTTGCCATGATTCTCCTCTGTGGGTAGACATCATTGGGTGTGCCATTAGCCCCCCATGTGTGTAGACAGCAGTGGGTGTGCCATGAGTTCCTCTCTGGTAGACATCAGTGGGAGTGCCATGAATCCACTCTGTGGTGGAATGCAGTTGGTGTGCCATGAGTTAACTCTATGGTAGACAGCAGTGGGTGTTCCATGATTCCCCCTGTCTTATACAGATGTGGGTGTACCATGAGTCCCCTCTGTGGAATACAGCAGTTGGTGTGCCCTTAGTCCCCTCTGTTTAGATGGTATTTTGTGTGCCATGAGTCCACTCTGTGGTAGACAGCAGTGACTGTTCCATGAGTCCCATCTGTGGTAGACAACAGTGTGTGTGCCATGAGTCCTATCTGTGTTAGTTTAGTTGTTGTTCCATGAGCATGTCTGTGGTAGAGAGCAAACTGTGTGCCATGAGTCCCATCTGTGGTAGATAGCAGTTGGTGTCCCATGTGTCCCCTCTGTGGTAGAGAGCAGTGTGTGTGTAAACAGTTACCTCTGTGGTTAGATATCAGTGGGTATGCCATGTTTCCTCTGTGTTATACAGAAGTGGGTGTCCATGATTCCTCTCTCTGACTGATAGCAGTGGGTGAGTCGTGATTGCCCTCTGTGGAGAGACAGCAAGAGTTTGCCATGAGTCCCCTCTGTGATACACAGTAGCTCATGTGTCAAGAGTTCCCAGTGTTTTAGACAGCAGTGTGTGTGCCATGAGTTCCCTCTATGTTAGAAAGCATTGGGTGTGGCATGGGTCACCTCTGTGGTACACAGCAGTGTGTTTTTCATTAGTTCATCTTTGGTAGACAGCAGTGGGTGTGCCATGAGTCCCTTCTGTGAGTAGACAGCATTGTATGGGCCATGAGACTCCTCTTTGGGTTGAAATCAGTGGGTGTGCCTTGAGTCCTCTCTGTGGTAGATAACAGTGGGTCCCAAGAGTACCCTCTGTGGGTAGAAAAGAGTGGGTGTGTCATGAGTCCCTCAGTGGTAGACAGCAGTGTGTGTGCCATGATACTCTGTGTGGTAGACAGCAGTGTGTGTGCCACTAGTCTCCTCTGTGGAAGGCAGCAGTGAGTGTTCCATGAGTTCCCTCTCTGTTAGACAACAGTGGGTATGCCATGAGTCACTCTATGGTAGACAGCAGTGGATATGCCATGATTCCCATCCATGATATACATCAGTGGGTGTGCCATGAATCCCATCTGTGGTAGACAAGTGTGGGTGTGCCAATAGTCCACACTTTGGTTGAGTGCAGTGGTGTGCCATGAGGTCCATCTGTGGTGACAGCAGTGGGTGTCCTGTGAGTCCCTCTCTGCTAGACAGCAATGGGTGTGCCATGTGTGCGGTTTGTGGTTAGACAGCAGTGCAGGTGCCATGAGTTCCCTCTGTGGTAGAGAGCAGTCTGTGTTCCATGAATCCACTCTGTGGTACACAGCAGTGGGTGTCCCTTGAGTCCCCTCTCTGGGTCGACATCAGTAGGTTGCCATGAGTCCCTTCTCTGGTTACAGTAGTGATTTTGCCATATCTTTTTGTGGTAGACAGCAGTGGGTGTGCAATGATTCCCCTCTGTGGTGAGAGCAGTGTGTGTGTCATAATTTCCATTTGGTAGAAAGGAGTTGCTGTGCCATGAGTCCTCAATGAGGTAGATAGCCATGGGTGTGCTATGAATTCTGTTAGCAGTAGACAGCAGTGGGTGTATATAGCAGTATGGGTGCCTTGAATCCCCTCTGTATAGACAGCAGTGGGGGATCCTTGAGACCGTATGTGGTTAAGCAGATGTTGATGTGTCATGAATCCCCTCAGTGGTAGAAAGCAGTGGGTATGCAAGGAGTCCCCTCTGGTAGACATCAGTGGGTGTACCATGAGTCCACTCTTTTGTTAGACAGCTGTGAGTGTGCCCTGAGTCCCCTCTATGATAGACAGTAGTGGGTTCCAAATGAGTCCCTTCTGTAGGAAACAGCAGTGGGTGTGCCATTCTGCTCTGTAGTTAGACCAGAGTGGGTGTTCCAAGAGTCACCTTTGTGGTAGAAAACAGTGGTTGTTCCAGGAACACCCTCTGTGGTAGTAGCAGTGGTTGTGCCATGAGTGCCCACTGTGGTAGAGAGCAGTGGATGTGCAATGAGTTCCTCTGTGGTAGACATCTGTAGGCTTGCCATGAGTCAACACTGTGGTAGGCAGCAGTGGTTTTCCCATGAGTTTCCTTTGTGGGTAGACTGGAGTGGGTATGCCAAGAGTCCTCTCAGTGGGTAGACCATATTGGGTGTGTAAATAGTACCCCCTGTTGGTGTAGAGCAGGGGGTGTGCCATGAGTCCCTGTTGTGGTAGGCAGCAGTGGGTGTGCCATGAGACTGATCTGTCTTAAGACAACAGTGGGGGTACTTTGAGTCCCTTCTGTGATAGATATCAGTGGGTGTGCCATGAGTTTCCTCTGAGGTAGAGAGCAGTGGGTGTGCCATGAATTCCATGTGGTAGACAGAAATGGGTGTGCCATTAATTCCCTCTACCGTAGACAGCAGTGTGTTTGACATGACTCCCCTGTGTATTAGACAGCATTTGGTATACAATGAGTCTCCTATGTGGGTAAACAGCAGGGCGTGTGCCATGAGTCCCCTCTGTAGCAGACAGCAGTAGGAGTGCCATGAGTCCCCAGTGTGGTAGACAGCATTGGGTATGCCATGAGTCCCCTCTCTGGTAGACAACAGAGGGTGTACCATGAATCCCCTCTGTGGTAGACAGAAGTGAGTGGGTCATGAGTCCCCTTTGTGGGTAGACAGCAGTGGGTGTGCCTGATTCACTCTGTGTTAAACAGAACTGTGTGGGCCATGAGTGCCCTCCGTGAGACAGCAGTTTGTGTGCCATGAGGCCCCTCTGTGACTACACAAAAGTGGGTGTGCCATGGGATCATTTTGTGGTAGACAGCAGTGTGTGTGCCATGAGTCCCCTCTGTGGGTACACAGCTCATGTGTGTTCCATGAGCTCCAAGTATGGTATACAACGTGGGTGTGCCTTGATTCCTCCATTTTAGACAGAATTTGGTGTGACATTAGTCCTCTCTGTTGGTGACAGGAGTAAGTTTGCCTGATTTCCTCTGTGGTAGACCAAAGTGGTTTGTCCCCTTTGTGGTAGAGAGCAATGGATGTGCCATGAATCCCTTCTGTAGTATACAGTGTATGTGGCATGAGTTCCTTTTGTGGTAGACAACACACAGAGGTATTTGATTCCCTCTGTGGTAGACTGCAGTAAATGTGCCATGAGTCCCCTCTGTGGTTGATAGCACTGTGTGTGCCATGAGTTTCTTCTGAGGACTACAGCTGTGGATGTGCCATAAGTAGACAACAGTGGGTGTTCCATGAGTTTCCTGTGTGGGTAGACAGCAGTGGTTTGCTGTGAGTCCCTGCTTTGGTAGCAGCAGTGCGTGTACCATGAGTCCTCTCTGTGGTTAGAGAGCAGTGGGTGTGCAATGATCTTCCTCTGTAGTAAACATTAGTGTGTGTGCCTTGAGTCCCCATTGTGATAGACAGTAGTGAATGTGCCAAGAGTCCTCTCTGTGGGTAGACAGCAGTGGGTGTGCCAAGAGTCCTCTCTGTGGGTAGACAGCAGTGGGTGTGCAATGTTTCCTCTATATGGTAAACAGCAGTAAATATGCGAAAGATTCCCTCTGTGGTAGAAAACAGTGGCTGTTCCATGAGACCCCTCTGTTGTAAACATATTGGGTGTGCCATGAGTTCTCTTTTTGTTAGACAAGAGTGGGTGTGCATGAGTCTCCTCTGTGGTGGACAGCAGTGTGTGTGCCATGAGTTCCTTTTGTTGTAGAGAGCAGTTGTTCCACGTGTCCCACTGTTGTAAACAGCAGAGGTTGTGCCATGATTCCCCTCTTTTGCACACAGCTGTGGGTGTGTCATGAGTCCCTTCTGTTGTAGAAACCATTGGGAGTCCCATGAGTCCCCTGTGTGGTAGACAGCAGCGGGTGTGCCATGAGCCCCATTGATGGGTAGAGAACAGTGTGTGTGCCATGAGCTCTCTCTGTGGTACACAGTAGTAGGTGTGTCATGAGACCCACTGTGGGAAACAGCAGTGTGTATCAAATGAATCCCCTCTGTGATAGACAGCAGGAGATGTCCCTTGAGTTCCCTGGGCATTTAGGCAAGAGTGGGTTTGCCATGATTCCAATATGTGGGTAGACAGCAGTGGCTGTGCCATGAGTCCCCTCTCTGGGTAACAGTGGTGGGTGTGCCATGAGCCCCTGTGTGGTATAGAGCAGTGGGTGTTTAATGGGTCCCTTATATGGGTAGACAGCAGAGGTTGTGCCATGTGTCCCCTATATGGTAGACAGCAGCAGGTGTGCCTGATTCCCTTTGTTGTAGACAGCATTGGATGTGCCATGAATGCTCTCTGTTGTACAGAGCAGTGTGTGTGCCTTGCACTCCCTCTGTGTTTTGACAGCAGTGTGTGTGCAATCATCTCTCTCTGTGTTAGACTGCAGTCAGTGTTCCATGTGTCCCTCTGTGGTACACAGCTGTAGGTGTGCCATGAGACCACTCTGTGGCAGTAGCAGTGGGTTTGTCATGAGCCCCTCTATTGTATACAGCAGTGGGTGTGTCATAAGTCCCCACTGTATGTATACAGCAGTGGGTGTGCCATGAGTCCCATCTATTGGTAGACAGCAGTGAGTGTGTCATCAGTCCCCTCTGTGTGTACACAGAGGTGGGTGTACCATGAGTCCCATCTGTGTACATAGCAGTGTGGGTGCCAATTGTCCCCTCTATGGTAGACAGCAGTGAGAGTGCCATGATTCCCTCCGAGTAAGACAGCAGTAGGTGCTCCATTAGTCTCCACTGTTGTAGACATCAGTGGGTTTGCCTGATTCCATCTGTGGTAGACAGCAGTGATTGTGCCATGAGCCCCCTCTGTGGTAGATAGCAGTGAGTGTTCCATTCTTCCCCTCTGTGGTTAACACAGTGGGTGTGGCATAAGTTCCTTTTGTAGTAGAGAGTGATGGGTGTGCCACAAGTCCCCTCTGTTGTACCAGCAGTGTGTGTGTCTGAGCTCCCACTTTGGAAGACAGCAATGTGCATGTGCTGTGAGTCACTCTGTGGTAGACAGCAGTAGGTGTACCATGAGTCCACTCTGTGGTAGATAGCAGTGGGTGTGGCAGGATACCCCTCTGTGGTCTACAGCAGTGTATGTGCCATAAGTCCACTCTGTGGGTAGTCAGGAGTGGATGTGCAATGATTCCCTTTTGTGTTAGTCAGCAGTGGGTGTGCCATGTGCCCCCACTGTGGTTGACTGTATTGGGTGTGCCATTAGTCCTCTCTGTGGTAGACAGCAGTGGGTGTGCCATGAGTCCCGTTTGTGGGTAGACAATGGTTAATGTGCCATGAATCTCTGTTGTGAAGTCTGTAGATGTGGCATGAGTCCCCTCTGTGTTAGAGAGCAGTGGGTGTGATATGAGTTTCCTCTGTTGTAGACAGCAGTGGGTGTGCCCTGAGTCCCCTCTGTGGGTTGAGAGCAGTCAGTGGACCTTGATTCCCCTCTGTGGTAGTGGGTGTAGCACGTGACACCTATATGGGTAGACAGCAGCGGTTGTGACATGAGTCCTCTCTGTGGTAGACAGCAGTGGGTGTGCTATGAGTTCCATTTATGGGTGGACAGGGGTGGGTGTACCTTGAGTCCCCTCTGTGGTAGAGTTAATTGGGTGTTCCCTGAGTCCTCACTGTGGTAGACAAAAATGAGTGTGACATGAGTCCCATCTATGGTAGATGAATATCGGTGCCATGCGCTCCCTCTGTGGTAGACTGTAGTGTGCGTGAAATGAGCACTCTATGTGGTAGACAGCAGTGTGTGTGTGATGAATTCCCTCTATGGTAGACACCACTGGGTGTGCCATAGGTCCCCTCTGTGAGTAGATTCTATTGGGTGTGCCAAGAGTTCCCTTTGTGGTAGACAGCAGTGTATGTGCCATGAGTTCCCGCTGTTTTAGACAGACTCGGGAGTTCCATGAGTCCCCTCTGAGGTAAATACTGTGGTTTTGGCATGAGTCCCCTTTGTGGTAGACAGCAGTGGGTGTGCCAGGAGTTCCCTCATTGGGTAGGCAGCAGTGGGTATGCCATGAGTGCCCACTGTGGTAGACAGCAGTGTGTGTAAATGAACTCCTTCTGTGATAGACATCACTATGTGTGCCCTGAGTTCCTTCTGTGGTAGACAGCACTCATTATTCCATGTGTACCCTCTGTGGTAAACAGCAGTGGGTGTGCCATGAGTCCTCTTTGTGGTAAACAGCAGTGGGTGTGTCATGAGTCCCATCTAAGTAGACAACTGTGGGTGTCCCATGAGTCCCCCCTGTGGTAGGCAGCAGTAGTTTTCCATGAGTTTCTGTGTTGTAGATGGTATTGTGTGTGCTATGAGTTATTTCTGTGGTAGACAGCAGTGGGTGTTCCATGACTCCCCTCTCTGGTAGACATCAGTGGGTGTTCCATGAGACACCTCTGTGGTAAACCCAGTGGGTGTGTCATGTGTTCCCTTTTTGGTAGACATGAGTCTACTCTGTAATTGAGAGCAGTGTGTGTGCCATGAGTCCCCTCCGCATTTGTGTGCCATGAGACCCCTTTGTGGTTGACAGCAGTGGGTGTGACAGGATTACCCTATTTATGCAGACATCAGTGGGTGTGCCATGAGTGTGCTCTGTTGTACAAATCACTGTGTGTGTCATGATTCCCCTCTATGGTAGAAAGCATTGGGTGTTCCATTAGTCCCCTCTGTGGTAGACAGCAGTCAGTGTGCCTCATTGCTCTGTGGTAGACCGCAGTGATTTTCTCATGTGTTCACTATTTCATAGATAGCAGTGGATGTGCCATGAGTCCCCCAGGGGGTAGACTATTCAGTGTTCCATTATTCTTCTGTGTGGTAGACAGAAGTTGGTATGCCATAAATTCACTCTGTTTTTAGACAGTAGTGTGTGTGTCATTAGTTCCCTCTATGGTAGACATCAGTGACTGTTCCATGTGTTCTCTCTGTGGTATAAAGGAATGGGTGTGCCATGAGTCCACTGTGTTGTACACAGCAGTGGATGTGTCATGAGTCCGCTCTCTGGTAGACAGCAGTGGGTGTGTATTGAGTCCCCTCTGTGGTAGTAGGAGTGGATATGGCTGTTTCCCAATGTGTTAAACAACAGTGATTTTGCCATGAGTTCCCTCTCTTTTACACAGCAGTGAGTGAGCAATGAGTCCCCCAGTGGGTAGACAACATTGGGTGTGCCATGAGTCCCATCTAGGTAGACAACAGCAGGTGTCCCAGGAGTCCCCTCTGTTGTAGCTAGCAGTAGGTTTGCCATGATTTTCTCTGTGGTAGATGGCATTGTGTGTGCCATGAGTCCTTTCATGGTAGAGAGCAGTGGGTGTGCCATGTGTGCCCTCTGTGGTAGAAAACAGTGGGTTTTTCCTGAGTCCCATTTATGGGTAGACAGAAGTACGTGTGCCAGGATTCCCCTCTGTGGTAGACAGCATTGGGTGTGGCCTGAGTCCCCTCTGAGGATAGACAGTGGTGTGTGTTCCATGACTCCCTTCTGTTGTAGATATCAAGGGGTGTTCCATGAGACCCCTCTGTGGTAAACACAGTGGGTGTGTCATGAGTTCCCTTTTGGGTAGACATGAGTCCCCTCTGTAGTTTAGAGCAGTGGGTGTGCCATGAGTCCCCTAAACATTTGTGTTCCATGAGTCCCCTTTGTGTAGACAGCAGTGGGTGTGCCAGGAGTCCCTTATTTGTGTAGACATCAGTGGGTGTTCCATGAGTGCCCTCTGGTAGACTGCAGTGTGTGTGAAATGAGCTCCCTCTGTGGCATACAGCAGTGTGTGTGCCATGAGTTTCCTCTTGTTAGACAGCAGTCACTGTTCCATATTTCTGCTCTGTGGGAAACAGCAGCGGTTGTGCCATGAATTCCCTCTGTTGTACATATTAGTGGGTGTGTCATGAGTCCCCTCTATGATAGAGAGCAGTGCGTGTTCCATGAGTCCCCCTGTGGGTAGACAGCATTCAGTGGGCCCTGAGACACCTCTGTGGGTAGATAGCATTGGGTGTGCCACAAGTCACCTCTGTGATAGACAGCATTTGGTGTGCCATGAGTTACCTCTGGTAGACAGATTTGTGTGTTCCAAGAGTATACAGTGTAATAAACACAGTGGTTGTGCCATGAGTCCCCTTTGTGGTAGAGAGCAGTGGGAGTTTCAGTAGTCCCCACTTTATGTAGACATCAGTGGGTGTGCATTGAGTGCCCTCAGTGGTACACAGTACTGGTTGTGCCATGATTTCCTCTGTGGTAGCAGCAGTGTGCTTCCCATGAGTCCCTCTGGTAGACAACACTGGTTGTGCCATGAGTCTCTCTGTGGTTGAAGAGCAGTATATGTGCCATGAGTCCCCTCTGTGGGTAGACAGTATTGTGTGTGCCATGAGTCCCCTCTGTGGTAGACAAAAGTGGTTGTACCATGAGTTCGCTTTGTGGTAGACAGCAGTGGGTGTGCCAGGAGTCCCCTTTTGGGTAGACAGCAGTGGTTGTTCCATGAATGCCATCTGTATTAGACTCAAGTCACTGTTCCATATGGCCCTTCTGTGGTAAACAGCAGTAGTTGTGCCAAGATTCCCCTCTGTTGTTCACAGCAGTGGGTTTGTCATGAGTCCCCTCTGTGTTAGAGAGACTTGGGTATTCTATGAGTCCCCAATGTAGTAAACACAGTGAGTGTGCCATGAGTCACCTTTGTGGTAGGCAGCAGTGGGTGAGCCAGGAGTTCTTTCTGTGGTAGACATTAGTAGGTTTGCCACAATTTCCCTATGTAGTACACAGTATTCAGTGTGCCATGAGTCCTCAATGTGATAGAAAGCAGTGGGTGGGCCATGAGTCTCCTGTGTGTGTGTAGACAACAGTGGGTGTGACATGTGTCTGGTCAGTGGTAGACAGCAGTCCGTTTTCCATGAGGTCTCTCTGTGGTAAACACAGTGAGTGTGCCATGAGTTCCCTTTGGGTAGACAATAGGTGGTGTGACAAAAGTCCCTACTGTGGTACACAGCAGTGTCTGTGCCAAGAGTCTTCTCTGTGGTAGACAGCAATGGGTATGCCATAAGTCCCGTCTATGGGAAATCAGCAATGTGACTGCAATGAGCTCTATCTGTGGTAGACAACATTAGGTGTGCCATGAGTCCCCTCTGTTGAAGACAGCATTGGGTGTACTTGATTTCCTCTTTAGTAGACAGCAGTAATTGTGCCATTAATCCCCTTTTCAGTTGAAATCATTGGTGTGCCATGAGTACCCCTGTGGGTAGACAGCAGTGGATTTGCCATGAGTCCCCTCTATTATAGAGGACAGTAGGTGTGCCAAGAGTCCTCACATGGTAGAAAGCAGTGGATGTACCATGAGTCACTGAGCGGTAGCCAGCAGTGTTTGTGCCATGGGTCATGTCTATGGCTAGACAGCACTGTGTGTTCAATGAGCTTTCTCTGTGGTAGACATCAATAGCTGTGCCATGAGTCCCTCTGTAGTAGGCAGCAGTGGGTTTGCCATGAGTACTTTCTGTGGTAGAGAGCAGTGGTTTCTTCATGAGTGCCCTCTGTGGTAGGCTGTAGTGTGTGTACCATGAGTTCCCTCTGTATTAGACAGCAATCACTGTTTCATGTGTCTACTCTGTGGAAACAGTGGTGGTTGTGCCATTATTCCCCTCTGTTGTACACAGCAGTGGATGTGTCATGAGTGCACTCTGTGGTAGACAGCAGAGTTTATTCCAAGTTCCCCCATGTTGTAGACAGAAGCCGGTGTGCCATGAGTGCCATGAGTCCCTTCTGTAGTTAGACAAGTGAAGGTGTGACATATGTCCCCTCTATGATTTTACAGAATTGGTTGTGTCATGCCTCCATCTGTGGTACACAGCAGTGGGTTTGCCATGAGACCACTCTGTGGGTAGACAGTAATGAGTATGCCATGAGGTCCCTCTCTGGTAGACAGCAGTGGATGTGCCTTGAAAACCCTCTGTGGTAGACAGCACTGTTTGTTCTATGAGTACCCTCTGTGGTAGAAAGAATTGGTGTGCCATGTATAACTTCTGTGGTGAACAGGAATAGTTGTGTCATGAGTCCCATCTGTGGTACACAGCACTGGGTGTGCCATATGTCCCTTTTGTGGTAGAAAGCACTGGGTGTGCCTGATTCACACTGTCGTAGAGAGCAGTGGGTGTACCATAACACCACTCTGTGGTTCACAGCACTGGGTATGCCATGAGTTCCATCTGTGTTTAGAAAACAGTGGGTGTGCCATGAGACCCCTATGTGCTAGACATTATTGTGTGTGCCCGATTCTCACTGTGGTATACTGCAGTGATTTTGATATGAGTCCCCTCTGTGGTAGACAGCAGTGGGTGTGCCATGAGTCTCCTCTGTGGGTAGAAAGAGTGGTTGTGCCATATGTGCTCTATGTGGGTTGTCAGCAGTGGGTGTGCCATGAGTCCCCTCTGTGGGTAGAAAAAGTGGTTGTGCCATATGTGCTCTATGTGGGTAGTCAGCAGTGGGGGTGCCATGAGTCCCCTCTCTGGTAGACAGCAGTGGTTGTGCCATGATTCACCTCTGTGGTAGACAACAGTGGGTGTGTTATAAGATTCCTTTGTGGGTAGACAGTCGTGGTTGTGACATGAGTCCCTAAATGGTGGACATCCATGGATTTGCCATGAGTCCCCTCTGTGGTTAGATAGCAGTGGTGTGTCCTAAATCCCCTCTGTCTTAGACAGCAATGTGTGTGCCATCAGTGACTTCCATGGGTCAATGAGTGTGGGTGAGACATGTTTCTGCTCCTGTGAGACAGGAGTTGTGTTCTGAGTCCCCCCTGTGATAGAGAGCAATGGGGTGTGCCATGAGTCCCCTCGGTGGTTACACAGCAGTGGGAGTGCCACCAGTCCCCTTTGTGGCAGACAGCAGTGGGTGTGCCATGAACACTCTCTGTGGTAGACAGCAGTGGGTGAGCCATGAGTACACTCTGTGTTAGACAGCAGAGGATATGCCATGAGTACCCTCTGTAGTAGATAACAATTTGGGTGCCCTAAATCCCATCTGTGGTACACACTACTGCATGTACCATGAGTCCCTTATGTGGCAGACAGCAGTAGGTGTCCCATAATTTCTTCTGTGGTAGACAGCAGTGGGTGTGCCATGTGACTCCTATGTAGCAGACAGCAGTGAGTGTGCCTAATTCCCACTTAGTAGACTGCAAAGATTGTGCCATGAGTCCACTCTGTGTTAGACAGGAGAGGGTGTGGCATGAGTCTTCTCTGTGACTGACAGCAATGGGTGTGCAATGAGTCCTCTCTGTGGGTAGACAGGAGTGGGTGTGCCAAGAGTTCCTTATGTGTGCAGACAGCAGTGGGTGTGCCATGTTTCCCATCTGTGGTAGACAGCACTAGGGGTACCATGAGTCTTGTTTGTGGAAGACAGCAGTGGGTGTGCCATGAGTTCTCTCCTTGGTAGATGGCTGTGGGTGTGCCATGAGTTGCCTCTGCAATTGAGAGCATTTTGTGTGCCATAACAATGCTCTATGGTTGACAGCAGTGGGTGTGACATGAGTCAGCTATGTGGGTAGACACCAGTGGGTGTGCCAGAATCCACTGTGTTAGACATTAACGGGTGTGCCAAGATTCCCACATTTTGGTTGACAGTAGTGGTTGTGACATAAGTTCACACTGTGGTAGAGGAGAGCAGTGGGTGAACCATGAGTGGCCTCTGTGTAAGACAGCAGAGCATGTGCCTTGAGACACTCTGTGGGTAGAGAGGAGTGTATGTGCCATGTGTCCAATTTGTGAGTCGACAGAATTGTGAGTCGACTCATGGTTGGGCCATGAGTACCTTCTGTGGTAGACAGAATTTTGTGTTCCATGTTTCCCATCTGTGGGTAGACATTAGTGGTTGTGCCATGAGTCCACTCTGTGGTAGAATGTATTGGGTGTGCCATTAATACCTTCTGTGGTAGACAGCACTGGGTGTGCCATGAGTCCCCTCTATTGTAGAAAGGAGTGGGTGTGCCATGACTTTCCTATGTGGTATACAAAAGAGGGTGTGCCCTGAGTCCTCTCTGTGGTAGGCAGCAGTGGGTGTGCCATGAATCTTCTCCATGTTAGACAGCAGTAGTGTGCCATGAGTTCCACCTGGGAATAGACAGCAGTAGGTGTGCCATGTGTACCCTATGAAGTATAAAGTAGTGGGTTTGCCATGAGTCCACTCTTTGGGTAGACAGCAGTGGGTGTGCCATGTGTTCCCTCTGGGTAGACAGCAATGGGTGTGCCATGAGTTTCCTCTGTGATAGACAGTATTGGGTGTGCCACAAGCCCCTCTGCGGAAGACAGCATTGAGTGTGTCAGGAGTTCCCTCTGTGCATAGACAGCAGTGGATGTGCCATGAGTCCCCTCGGTTGGTAGAGAGCAGTGAATATGCCATGAGTTCACTCTGTGGCAGACAGCATTGCGTGTGCCAAGAATTCCTTCTGTGGGAGACACCAGTGGGTGTGTCATGAGTTTCCTTTGTGGTATACAGGAGAGTGTGTGTCATGAGTCCCCTCTGTGGTAGACTGCAGTGAGTGTTCCATGAGTTCCCTCTCTGGGAGACAACAGTGGGTGTGCCATGAGTCCACTCTGTGGTATACAGTAGTTGGTGTGCAATGACTCCCCTCTGTGGCAGACAGCAGAGTGTGTGCCCTTATTCCCCTTTGTGTTAGACAGTATTGGTCTGAGTCCACTCTTTGGTAGACAGCATGATTTTTCCATGAATAAACTCTGTGGTAGAGAACAATGGGTGTGCCATGAGTACCCTTTGTGGTAGATATCAGTGGGTGTGCCGTGAGTCCCCTCTGTGGTAGAAAGCAGTGGGTGTACCATGAGTCCTCAATATGAGTAGACAACAGTGGGTGTGCCACATGTGCACTCTGTGGTAGACAGCAGAGTATATGCCATGAGTCACCTCTGTTTTAGACAGCAGTGGGTGTGCTATGAGTCACCTCTGTGTTAGCAGTGGGTGTCCCATGAATATCTTCTGTGGGTTGAAAGCAGTGGGTGTGCCATGAGTCCCCTCTGTGTTAGACAGCAGTGGGTGTCCTTTAAACCCCCTCTGTGGTAGACAGCAGTGGGTGTTCCATGAGTCCCCTCTGTGCTATAAAGCAGTGGGTGTACCTGGAGTGCCCTTTGTGGTAGACAGCAATGGGTTTGTCATGATTCCTCTCAGTCAGAAGATAGCAGTCGGTGTGCCATGAGTCTCCTATTTGGGTAGACTGCAGTTGGTGTGCCATGAGTCCCCTCCATGTTAGACAGCAGTAATGTGCTATGAGTTCCACCTGTGGATAGACAGCAGTATGTGTGCCATGTTTACCCTATGTGGTATACAGCAGTGGGTGTGCCATGAGTTCCCTCTCTTGGTTTATAGAAGTGGGTTAGCCATGATTCCCCTTTGGGTGTTCCATGAGTCCCCTCTTTGGTAAACATTAGTGGGTGTGCCATGAGTTCCCACTGTGTACCCACTGTAGGTACACAGAACAGTGTGTACTGTGATTCCCCTCTCTCAGTAGACTGAAGTGACTGTTCCATGATTAACTTCTGTGCATAAACACCAGTGGGTGTCCATGAGTCCCCTCTTTGGGGAGACAGCCAGGGCATGCCATGAGTCTCCTCTGTGATAGACATCTGTGCATGTGCAAAGAGTTCCCTTTGTGGTAGACAGTAGAGGGTGTGACATGAGTCCCCTCTGTGTTAGACCGCTTTGCAGGTACCACAAGTCCACTCTTCAGTAGACAACAGTGATTGTTCAATGAATTCCATCTATGGTAGACAACAGTGGGTGGGCCATGAGTCCTCAATTTGGGTAGACAACAGTGGGTGTGCCATGAGTATCCTCTGTGGTAGACAGCACTGGGTGTAGCATGAGTCCCCTCTGTGATAGATAGCAGAATATTTGTCATAAGTCCCCTTTTTTGTAGACAGCAATGCGTGTGCCATGAGTTCCCTCTGTGTTAGACAGAATTGGGTATCCCATGTGTATCCTATGTGGGTGTGCCATGAGTCCTCTCTCTGTGATATGGCAGTTGGTGTGCCCCAAGTACACTCTGTGGTAGACAGCAGAGGGTGTGCCCTGAGTCTCCTCTGTGTTAGACAGTATTGCATGTCCCATGAGTTCACTCTTTGTAGACAATCTTTGTGATTGTTCAGTGAATCCCATCTATGGTAGACAGAAGTGGGTGTGCCATGAGTCCCATCTGTGGTAGATATCAGTTGGTGTGCCATGATTCCCTTCTGTTTTAGAGAGCAGTGAGTGTGCCATGAATTCCCTCTGTGTTAGACAGCAGTGGGGTCCCATAAGTAACCTCTGTGGGTAGACAGCAGAGGGTGTGCCATGTGTCCCCTCTGTGTTAGAATGTAGTGCAGATTCCTTGAGTCCCCTCTTTGGTAGACAGCAGTGGGTGTGCCATGAGCCCCTCTGTGGTAGATAGCAGAGGGTGTACCCTGTGTTAGGCAACATTGTGTGTGCCATGAGTCCCCTTTTTGGTAGACAGCACTGATTGTTCCATGAATCCCATCTATGGTAGACAGAAGTGGGTGTGCCATGATTCTTCTCTGTTGTAGATATCAATGGGTGTTATATGAGTCCCCACTATGTAAGAGTGCATTGGGTTTGCCATGAGTTCTCAATGTGGGTACACAACAGTGAGTGTGCCATGAGTATCTTCTGCATTAGACAGCAGAATATGTGCCATGAGTCTTCTCTGTTATAGACAGCAGTGGGTGTGCCAAAAGTCCCTCTGTGTTACACAGCAGTGGGTGTGGCATCAGTTTCAACTGTGAGTAGACAGCATTGGGTGTGACATGAATTCCACCTCTGGGTAGAGAGCAGTTGATGTGCCATGAGTCCCCTCTGATGGTATATAACACTGTTTTTGGTATGATTCTGCACTGTGGGTAGAGAGCAGTCATACTGTCATTACTCCCCTTTGTGGGTAGATAGCAGTGGTTGTAACAAGAGTTCTTTCTGTGGTATACAGAAGTGGTGTGACCTGAGCACCCTCTGTGATATATTGCAGTGGGTGTGCAATGATTCATCATTTTGGTAGACAGCAGTGAGTTTGTCATGAGTCCCATTTGTGTTGGACAGAAGTTGGTATGCCATGAGTATACTCTGTTGTACACAGCAGTTGGTGTGACTTGAGGCCCCTCTGTGTGTAGATGGCAGTGGGTGTGCCATGATTCCCCCATGTGGTAGAGAGAAATGGGTGTGCCATGAGACTCCTCTGTGGTAGACTTTAGAGGGTGTGCCATGAGTTTCCTGTGTGGTAGACAGAAGTGGGTGTGCCATGAGTTCCAACTGTGGGTAGACAGCATTGGGTGTGCCATGAATTCCATCTGTGAGTAGAGAACAGTTGACATGCCATGAGTCCTCACTGATGGTATAAAACAGTGGTTATGGTATGATTACCCTTTGTGGGCAGACAGTTGTGGTTTTGCCATTACTCCCATTTGTATGTATATAGCAGTGGGACTTCCATAATTCCCCACTGTGGTAGAAAGCACTGGGTGTGCAATGAGTACCCTGTATGGTTGACAGCACCTCTGCTGTCAGTTTGCTATGAGTTCCCCCTGTGGTAGACAGAAGTGGGAGAGATATAATTTCCCTCTGTGGTAAAGAGCAGGGATGTGCCCATAGTTCCTTCTGTTGGTACACATTAGTGGGTGTGCTATGAGACCCCTCAATGGGTAGATACCAGTGGGTGTGCTGTGAGTCCCCTGTCGGGAGTCAGCAGTGGGTGTGCCAAGAGTTCCCTCTTTGTTATACAGCAGTATGTGTGCCATGAGTTTCCTCTGTGGGTAGAGAGCATCGGGTGTACCATGAGTTTGATCTGTGGGGAGAGAGAACCAGGTGTGCATTAAGTCCTCTCTGACCTTATATATCAGTGGGTGTGCCATGAATTCCCTCTGTGTTGGACAGCAGTGTTTGTTTCATGTATCTTCTCTGTGTTAGAGACCATTGTGTGTGCCATGAGTCCCCTCTGTGGTAGACAGATATAGGTGTGCCATGATTCTCCTCTGTGGTAGACAGCACTGGGTGTGACATGAGTCACCTCTGTGGTAAAGAGCAGTGGGTGTGTCATGAGTTTACACTGTGGGTAGAGAGCACTGTGTGTTCCATGAGTCTCCTCTGTGTGTAGTCAGCAGTGGGTGAGTCAAGATTCCCCTCTGTGGGGAGACAGCAAGTCTGTGCCATGAATCCCTTCTGTGGTAGACAGCAGTGCATGTGCCAAGAGTTCCCTCTGTATTAGACAGCAGTGGGTGTGGCATGAGTCCCCTCTAACTGTGGACAGCACTGTGTGTGACAATATTCACTTCTGTGGTAGACAGCAGTTGGTGGGCCATGAGTCCCATCTGTTGTAGACAGCAGTGGGTGTGCTATGTGTCCCCTATGTGGTATAGAGAAGTTTGTGTGCCATGAGTTACTTCTGTGTTAGACAGTAGTGGATATTTCATGAGATCCCACTGTGGTAAAAAACAGTGCATATGCCATGATTCCCCCCTGTGTAGACAGAAATGTGTGCAATGCGTTCTCTCTCTGGTATAGTGTAGTGTGTGTGCCAGGAGTCCCCACAGTGGTAGGCAGCAGAGGTTGTGTCATGAGTACCCTCTGTGTTAGACAGCAGTGGGTCTTCCATGAGTCCCCTCTGTGGTAGACAGCAGTGACTGTGACTTGAGTCCACTCTGTGGTAGACAACAGTGTGTGTGCCATGAGTCCCATCTGTGGGTAGATATCAATGGGTGTGCCGTGAGTCATCTCTCTCATAGAGAGCAGTGGTAATGCCATTAGTTCCCTCTGTAGTAGACAGAATTGGGTGTGCAATGAGTTCCCTCTCTTCGTAGACAGCAGTGGGTTTGCCATGAATCCTATCTGTTGGTAAACAACAGTGAATGTGCCATTCTTCCCCTCTGTGGGTAGAGAGCAGTAGGTATGCAATGAGTTCCCTTTGTGGTATACAGAAGAGAATGTGCCATCAGTCACTCTTTGTCAGGTAGCAGTGGGTGTGCCTTGAGTTCCAATTGTGGGTAGATAGCACTGTAGTTCCATGAGTCCCATCTGTGGTTAGACAGCAATTGGTGTGCTATAAGTGCTCTCTCTGGTAGACAGCATTGGGTGTGCCATGAATCCCCTCTGTGTTAGACAGCAGTGGGTGTCCCATAAGTCCCCTCTGTGGGTAGACAGCAGTGGGTGTGCCATAAGTCCCATCTGTGTTAGACAACAGTGCATGTCACATTAGTTCCCTCTGTGGTAGACTGCAGTGGGTGTTCCATGAGAACACTTTGTGGTAGACAGCATTGGTTGTGTCAAGAATCCCCTCTCTGTTAGACAGCAGTGGGTGTGCCATGAGTTTCATCTCTGGGTAGAGAACAGTAGGTGTGCCATGATTTCCCACTGTCAGGAGAAAGAAGTGGGTGTGCCATGAGTCCCCTCTGTGGGTAGACAATAGCGGGTGTGTCATGAGTTTCCTTTGTGGTATACAGAAAAGGGTGTGCCATGAGCCCCCTCTGAGGTAGACAGCACTAAGCGTTCCTAGATTACCCTCTGTGATAGCAAACAGTGGGTGTGCCATGAGGTCATTCTGTGGGTAGACAGCTGTGAGTGTGTCATTAGTCCCCTCTGTGGCAGACAGTATTGCATTTTCCAAGGATTCCTTCAGTGGTAGACTGCAATGGGTGTGCCATGAATCCCTTCTGAGGTAGACAATAGTGGTTATGCCATAAGTCCCCTCTGTGTGTACAGAACAGTGGGTGTGACATGAGTACCCTTTTTGGTAGACAGCAATGTTTGTGGCAGGAGTCCCCTCTGTGAATATACAGAAGTGGGTGTGCCATGAGTACCCTCTGTGATAGACACAAATGTGTGTGCATTGAGCTCCCTCTGTGATAGACAGCAGAGAGTGTGCTAAGAGTCCCTTTGTGGGTAGACAGCAGTGGGTGTGACATGAATATCATCTGTAGGTAGACAGCAGTGGGTTTGCCATGAGATCCCTCTGTATTAGACAGCAGTGGGTGTGCCATGAGTCCCCTCTGTGGTAGACAGCTTTGGTTGTGCCATGAGTACACTTTATGTTAGAGAGAAGAGGGTGTGACATGAGGATCCTCTGTAGGTAGAGAGCAGTGGGTGTGCCATGAGTTCCCTCTGTACTAGACACCAGTGGGTATGCCATGAGTTTCCTCTGTAGTAGACAGCAGTGGATGTGCAATGATTCCCCTCTGTATTGGACACCATTGTGTGTGACATGAGTACACACTGTGGGTAGACACAATGGGTGTGCCATGAGCCCTTCTGTGGGTAGACAGCTGTGGGTGTGACATAAATCCCCTCTATGGTAGACAGCATTGGATGTGCCATGATTGCCTCTGTGGTAGACATCAGTGGCTGTAATATGAGTCCACACTGTAGTAGACAGCAGTGTGTGCCATGAGTTCTCTCAGTGGTAGACTAAAATGGGTGTGGCTTGAGCTCCCTCTGCATAGAGGGCACTTTGTGTATATGAGTTCATCTGTGGTAGACAGCACTAGATGTTCCATGAGGCCCCTCTGTGATACACAGCAGTGTGTGTGCCATGAGTCTCCATTGTGGTAGACAGCAGTAGGTGTTTTATGGGTTCCCGCTGTACGTAGACATCAGTGGTATGCTTTGAGACCCATCTGTGTTAGACAGCAGTGGGTGTGCCATGAGCTCCATCTGGATTTAGAAAACAATGGGTGTTCCATGAGCACACTATGTGGTTGAGAGCAGTGGGTGTGCAATGATTCCCCTCTGTCAAGGACAGCAATTGGTGTTCCATGAGTCCCTCTGTGGTAGGCAGAAGTAACTTTGCCATGAGTCATCTTTGTGGTAGACAGCAGTGGGTGTGCCATGTGTGCTCTCTGTGTTAGACAGGAGTGGATGTGCAATGAGTTCCCTTGGTGGTATACAACATTGGGTGTGCTCTGAAGTCCTTCTGTGGGTAGACAGCAGTGATTGTGCCTGAGTCCCTTCTGTGGTAGACAGCAGTGTGGGTTCCATGAGTTCCCTATGTGGAAGACAGCAGAGGGGGTTCCATGTGTCCACTCTGTGGTAGACAGCTGTGGGTGTGCCATGAGTCCCCTCTGTTGTACTCAGAAGTGGGTGTGCCATGATACCCTCTGTGGTAGACAGCAGTGGTTGTGCCATTATTCCCACTTGGTAGACAGCAGTGTCTGTGAAGTCAGTCCCCAAAGTGGTAGACAGCATTTGGTGTGTCATGAGATTTCTCTATATCAGACAGAACTATGTTTCCCATTAGTTTCCTCTTAGGGCATAGAGAAGAGGGTGTGCCATGAGACCCTACTGTGGTGACAGCATCAGCTTGCCATAAGCCTTCTTATGGTAGACAGCAGTGGGTGTGCCATGAGTCCCCTCTGTGTTAGACAGCAGTGGGAGTGCCAACTGTAGACAGCAGTTGGTGTTCCATGAGTCCCCAGGCAGTAGACAGCAGTGGGTGTGCCATGAGTTTCCTCTGAGGTTATACAGCAATAACTGTGCCATGAGTCCATTCTGTGGGAAGGTAGCAGTTAGTGTGCCATGAGTCCACTCAGTTGTAGACACCAGTGTGCCATGAGACCCCTCTGTGGGTAGACAGCAGTGGTTTTTCCATGAGTCCCCTCAGTAGTAGACAGCAGTAGGTGTGCCATGAGTCCCTTCTGTAGGTAGACAGAAGGTGGTGTGCCATGAATCCCCTCTGTGGTAGACATCAGTTGGTGTGCCATGCATACCGTCTGTGGTAGAAAGCATTCAGTATGCCATAATTACCTTCTATGGCAGACATCAGTGGGTGGGCCATGAGTCCCTCTGTGGTAGATGGCAGTGGGTGTGCAATGATTACCATCTGTGGTAGACAGCAGTGGGTGGGCCATGAGTCCACTATGCTTCGATAGTAGTGGGAGTGCCATGAGTCCCCTTTCTTGTAGACAGCAGTGGATGTGATATAAGTCCTGTTTCTGTGAAGTCAGCAGCTGTTTGCTTTGAGTTCTCTCTGAGGCAGACATCAGTAGGTGTGCCATGATTTCCTCTGATGTAGACAGAAGTGGGTGTCCAAAATGTCCCTTCTGTGGCAGATATCAGAGGGTGTCCCATAAGTCCCTCTTTGCTAGAGAGCAGTGGGTGTGCCATGAGTATCCTCTGTAAGTAGAGAGCTGTGAGTGAGCTATGAGTCCCCTCTGTGATAGACAGGAGTAGGTGGGCTATGATTCCCTCTGTGGTAGACACCAATGTGTGTTCCAACATTCTACTCTGTCATAGACAGCAGTGGGTGTGCCTGATTTCCTCTGTGGTAAACAGATGTGAATATGACATGAGTCCCCTCAGTGGTAGAGAGCTGTGCATGTGGTATGAGTCATCTCTGTGGAAGACACCAGTGATTGCTCCATGAGTCCCCTCTGGTATAGATAGCCATGAGTACCTTCTATGGTAGACATCACTGTGTGTGACAAGAGTCCCATCTGTGGTATAGAGTAGTGTGTGTGCCAGAGTCCTGTCTGTGTTGGAGAGCAGTGGGTGTGATATGAGGACCCTCATAGACACCAGTTGTGTGCCTTGAGTTCTTTCTGTGGTAGAGAGCATTAGGTATGCCTTGAGTCCCTCTGTGTTAGACAGCAGTGGGTGTGCAATGAGTCCCCTTAGTGGTTGACAGATATGGGTGGGCGAGATTCCCTCTGTAGTAGACAGCAGTGAGTGTGACGAGTCACTTCTGTTGTACATAGCAGAGTTTGTGCCATTAGTACCTTGTGTGGTAGATATCAGTGGATGTTTCAAGAGTCCCATCTGTGGTACACAGTAGTGGGTGTGCCATAAGTCACCTCTGTGGTAGACAGCAGTGGGTGTGCCAGGAGTTCCTGTGTATGTAGACAGTAGTGGGTGTGACATGAAGGCCCAATGTGGTAGAAAACAGTGTGTGTGCAATGAGCTCCTTCTGTGGTATACATCATTGGGTGTGACATGAGTCCCCTCTGAGGGTAGACAGCAGAGGGTGCACCATGATTCCACTCTGTGGGCCGACGGCAGTGGTAGTGCCATGAGTCCCCTCTGTGATAGACAGCAGTGGGTGTGCCATGAGTCTCCTCTGTGGTTAGAGCAGTTGTTGTGTCATGAGTTCCCTCTGTGTTAGAAAGCAGTGGTTGTGCCTTGAGAACCAACTGTTGTAGACAGCAGTGGGTGTGCCATGAGTCCACTCTGTGGTAGACTGAAGTGTGTTAGCCAATATTTCCTTGTGGAAGACAGCAGTTGTGCCATGAGTTCCCTCTGTTGTAGACAACAGTGAGTGTGCCTGATTAAATCTGTGGTAGACAGACTGATTGTGCCATGAGTCCCCTCTGTGGTAGACAGCACAGGAGACAGTGTCTCATGAGTCATCTCTGTGGATACAGAGCAGTTGGTGTGCAATGAGTCCCATCTATGGGTATGCCTTGTGTGTATGCATTGAGTGCATATGAGTAAGCATTGTGTCTCCTCTCTGGTAGACAGATGTGTTTGTTCCTTGATTCCCCTCTGTGGTAGACACAGTGGGTGTGCCACTGGTCCCCTTTGTGGTAGACAGCAGTGGGTGTGCCAGGAGACCCATCTGCTGGTAGAGAGCAGTGGGTGTGCCAAGAGTGCCTCTGTGGTAAAGAGCAGTGGGTGTGCCATTAGCTCTCACTGTTGTAGACTGCAGTCAGCATGCCATGAGTCCTTCTGTGGTAGACAGCAGGAGGTGTGCCATAAGTCCACTCTGTGGTAGACTGCAATGGGTGTGGCATGAGTCCCTACTGGGGTAGACAATAGTGGTTGTGCCATAAGACTCCTCTGTGTGTAGAGAGCAGTGGGTGTGACATGAGTACCCTTTTTGGTAGACAGCAATGGTTGTGGCAGGAGTCTACTCTGGGGGTAGAAAGCATTGGGTCTGCTATGAGTACCATCTGTGGGTAGACAGCAGTGGGTTTTCCATGAGATCCCTCTGTATTAGACAGCTGTGGGTGTGCCATGCTTCCCCTCTGTTGTACCCACAGTGGATTTGTCATGAGTCCCCTCTGTGGTAGACAACAGTCAGTGTCCCATGTGTATCCTCTGGGATAGATTCAGTGGGTGTGCCATAAACCCATCTACGGGTTCACTGCAGTAGGTGTGTCATGAACTCAGTGGTAGACAGCAGTAAGTGTGTCATGAGTCTACTGTGTGGTGCACAGCAGTGTCTGTGAAATGCATCCCAACAGTGGTAGACAGCAGTTGGTGTGCCATGAGATTTTTCTATAGCAGACAGCACTATGTTTCCCCTTAGTTTCCTCTTAGGGCATAGAGCAGAGGGTATGCCATGAGACCCCACTGTGGTAGACAGCATTGGCTCAAAATGAGCTCCCTCTTATGGTAGACAGCAGGGGTTTGCCATGAGTCCCCTCTGTGGTAGACAACAATTGGAGTCCCATGTGTACTCTCTGGGAGATATTCAGTGTGTGCACCATAAGCCCATCTATAGGTAGACATCAGTAGGTGTGTCAAAATCTCAATGGTAGACAGCAGTAGGTGAGCCATGATTCTACTGTGTGGTAGACAGCAGTGTCTGTGTAATGCATCCCGACTGTGGTAGACTGCATTTGGTGTGCCATGAGATTTCTCTATAGCAGACAGCACTATGTTTTCCATTATTTTCCACTTAGGGCATAGAGCAGAGGGTGTGCCATGAAACACCACTGAGGTAGAAAGTATTGGCTCCCCATGAGCTCCCTCTTATGGTAGACAGCAGCAGGTGTGTCATGAGTCCCCTCTGTGGTAGATAGCAGAGGGAGTGTCAGGTGTCCCATCTCTGGGTAGACAGCAGTTGGTGTGACATAAGTCACCTCTGTGATAGACATTAGTGGGTGTGCCATGATTCCCCTCTCTTATACACAGCAGTGGGTGTCCCATGAGTCCCCTCTGTGTAGACAGCAGTGGGGGTGTCTGATGCCATCTATGGGTCTGTGAGTGCCATGAGTTCCCACTTGTTATACAGGAGTGTGTGCCATGAAATCTCTCTCTGGTAGCCTGCAATCGGTTGCCATGAGTCCCTCTGCTGTAGACAGCAGTAGGTGTTCCATGGGACCAATCTGTGTTAGACAGCACTGGGTGTGGCATGATTCTTCCTTGTCATACACAGCAGAATGTGTGCCATAAGTCCTCTCTGTGCATAGACAGCAGAGTGTGTTCCATGAGTCCCCTCTGTGTGTAGACAGAAGTGGGTGTTACATGAGTAACAACTGTGTTAGATAGCCATGATTTTGCCATGAATCTCATCTGTGTTACACAGCAGTAGGTGTGCTATGAGTCTCCTCTGTTGTAGACAGCAGTGGGGGTGATATGAGTCCCCTCTGTGGTAGAGAGCAGTGGGTGTTCCATGAATCCTCTGTGTGGTAGACAGCAGTGATTGTGACAAGATTACCTCTGTGGTGGACAGATTGTACAATGCATCCCCATGTGATTAGGCAGAAATGGGTGTGCCATGAATACCCTCTGTATTAGATAGCCGTGGTTCTGCCATGATTCCCTATGTGGTAAACTATAGTGGGTGTGCCATGGGTCACCCCTGAGGTAGACAGCAGTAGGTGTGCTTGGTTTTCTTTTTTTTTATTGTAAACAAATGGGATACATGTTGTTTCTCTGTTAGCACATAGAGTAAAGGCATACCATTTGTGTAATCATAAATTTACACAGGGTGATGTTGGTTGATTCATTCTGCTATTTATCCCCTTCCCCCCACCCCTCCCATCCCTCTTTTCCCTCTATACAGTCCTTCCTTCCCCCGTTATTGCCCCCCTCCCTAACCCTCACTCTAACCCTAAAACTAACCCCTCCCACACCCCATTATGTATCATCATCCACTTATCAGCAAGATCATTCTTCCTTTGGTTTTTTGAGATTGGCTTATCTCACTTAGCATGATATTCTCCAATTTCATCCATTTGCCTGCAAATGCCATAATTTTATCATTCTTTATGGCTGAGTAATATTCCATTGTATATATATGCCACAGTTTCTTTATCCATTCATCAACTGAAGGGCATCTGGGTTGGTTCCACAATCTGGCTATGTGAATTGAGCAGCAATGAACATTGATGTGGCTGTATCATTGTAGTATGCTGATTTTAAGTCCTTTGGGTATAGGCCAAGGAGTGGGATACCTGGGTCAAATGGTAGTTCCATTCCAAGTTTTCTAAGGAATCTCCATACTGCCTTCCAGAGTGGCTAAACTAATTTGCAACCCTACAAGCAATGTATGAGTTTACCTTTTTCCCCACATCCTCGCCAACACCTGTTGTTGCTTGTATTCTTGATAATCACCATTCTGATTGGGATGAGATGGAATCTTAGGGTGGTTTTGATTTGCATTTCTCTTATTACTAGGGATGTTGAACATTTTTCCATATATTTGTTGATTGTTTGTAGATCTTCTTCTGTGAAGTGTCTGTTCATTTCCTTAGACCATTTGTCGATTGGGTTATTTGTAGTCTTGGTGTTGAGTTTTTTGAGTTCTTTATAGATTCTGGAGATTAGTGCTCTACCTGAAGTATGACTGGCAAAGATTTTCTCCCACTCTGTAGGCTCTTTCTTCACATTGCTGATAGTTTCCTTTGCTGAGAGAAAGCTTTTTATTTTGAATCGATCCCAGTTCTTGATTCTTGCTTTTATTTCTTGTGCTATGTGAGTCCTGTTGAGAAAGTCTGGTCCTAAGCCGACATGTTGAAGATCTGGACCTACATTTTCTTCTATAAGATGCAGGGTCTCTGGTCTGATTCTGAGGTCCTTAATCCATTTTGAGTTTAGTTTTGTGCACGGTGAGAGATATGGGTTTAGTTTCATTTTGTTGTATATGGATTTCCAATTTTCCCAGCACCATTTGTTGAAGAGACTATCTTTTCTCTATTGCATATTTTTGGCACCTTTGTCTAGTATGAGAAAATTGTATTTATTTGGGTTTGTGTCTGTGTCCTCTATTCTGTACCATTGATCTACCTGTCTATTTTGGTACCAATACCATGCCATTTTTGTTACTATTGCTTTGTAGTACAGTTGAAGTTCTGGTATTGCAATACCCCCTGCTTCATTTTTCCTGCAAAGGATTACTTTAGCAATTCTGGGTTTCTTATTCTTCCAGATGAATTTCATGATTGCTTGTTCTACTTCTGTAAGGTACATCGTTCGGATTTTAATTGGAATTGCATTGAATCTGTATAGCACTTTTGGTAGTATGGCCATTTTGACAATATTAATTCTGTCTATCCAGGAACATGGTAGATCTTTCCATCTTCTAAGGTTTTCTTGAATTTCTTTCTTTAGTGTTCTGTCGTTCTCATTGTAGAGGTCTTTCACCTCTTTTGTGAGATTGATTCCCAAGTATTTTATTTTTTTTGAGGCTATTGTGAATGGGGTAGATTTCCCTAACTTCTCTTTCTGAAGATTCATCACTTATGTATAAAAATGCATTAGATTTATGAGCATTGATCTTATATCCCGCTACTTTACTAAATTCATTTATGAGTTCTAAGAGTTTTCTGGTGGAATTTCCTGGTTCCTCTAAGTATATAATCATATCATCAGCAAATAGGGATAGCTTGAGTTCTTCTTTTCCAATTCGTATCCCTTTAATTTCTTTGGTCTGTCTAATTGCACTGGCTAGAGTTTCAAGAACGATATTGAATAGGAGTGGTGAGAGAGGGCATCCCTGCCTTGTTCCAGATTTTAGGGGGAATGCTTTCAGTTTTTCACCATTAAGAATGATATTAGCCATGGGCTTAGCATAGATGGCCTTTACAATGTTAAGGAATGTTCCCACTATCCCTATTTTTTCTAGTGTTTTCAGCATGAAGGCGTGCTGTATTCTATCGAATGCTTTTTCTGCATCTATTGAAATAATCATGTGATTCTTGACTTTAAGTCTGTTGATATGGTGAATTACATTTATTGATTTCCTGATGTTGAACCAACCTTGCATCCCTGGGATGAAACCCACTTGATCATGGTGCACTATCTTTTTAATATGTTTTTGTATGCAATATGCTAAAATTTTGTTGAGAAATTTTGCGTCGATGTTCATTAAGGATATTGGTCTGAAATTTTCTTTCCTCGATGTGTCTCTGTCTGGTTTAGGTATCAGGGTGATATTGGCTTCGTAGAATGAGTTTGGGAGGGTTCCCTCCTCTTCTATTTTCTGGAATACTTTGAAAAGTATTGGAATGAGCTCTTCTTTAAAGGTTATGTAGAACTTGGCTGAGAACCCATCAGGTCCTGGACTTTTCTTTGTTGGTAGGCTTTTGATGACTTCTTCTATTTCATTACTTGAAATTGGTCTATTTAAATTGTGTATGTCCTCCTCGTTTAGTTTAGGCAATTCATAGGTCTCTACAAACTTGTTGATATCTTCAAAATTTTCTATTTTGTTGGAGTATAGATTTTCAAAATAGCTTCTAATTATGTTTTGTATTTCAATCGTGTCTGTTGTGATATTTTCTTGTTCATTCTGAATTTTGGTGATTTGGGTTTTCTCTCGTCTTCTCTTTGTTAGTGTGGCTAAAGGTTTATCAATTTTGTTGATTTTTTCGAAGAACCAACTATTTATTTTTTCAATTTTTTGTATTGTTTCTTTTCTTTCAATTTCGTTGATTTCAGCTCTGAGTTTAACTATTTCCTGTCTTCTACTACTTTTGGTGTTGGTCTGTTCTTCTTTTTCTAGGGCTTTGAGCTATAGTGTTAGGTTGTTTATTTGTTGAGTTTTGCTTCTTTTATTGAATGCGCTCCATGAAATAAATTTTCCTCTAAGTACTGCTTTCATAGTGTCCCAGAGATTTTGATATGATGTTTCTTTGTTCTCGTTTACCTCTAACAATTTTTTAATTTCCTTCCTAATATCTTCTGTTATCCATTCATCATATAATAGCATATTGTTTAATCTCCAGGTGTTGGAGTAATTTCTGTTTTTTACTCTTTCTTTTATTTTTAGTTTCAATCCATTATGATCTGATAAAATACAAGGTAGTGTCTCTAACTTCTTGTATTTGCTAACATTAGCTTTGTGGTATAATATATGGTCTATTTTAGAGAAGGATCCATGTGCTGCTGAGAAGAAAGTGTATTCACTCTTGTTTGGATTGTATATTCTATAAATGTCTGTTAAGTCTAAATTATTGATTGTGTTATTGAGATCTATGGTTTCTTTGTTCAATTTTTGTTTGGAAGATCTGTCCAGTGGTGAGAGAGGCGTGTTAAAATCACCTAGTATTATTGTATTGTGGTCTATTTGGTTTCTGAGATTGAGAAGGATTTGTTTGACATACATGGGTGAGCCACTGTTTGGGGCATAGATATTTATGATTGTTATGTCTTGCTGATTTATGGTTCCCTTAAGCAGTATGAAGTGTCCTTCTTTATCCCTTCTGATTAACTTTGGTTTGAAGTCCACTTTATCTGAAATGAGGATGGATACCCCAGCTTTTTTGCTGGGTCCTTGTGCATGGTAAGTTTTTTCCCATCCTTTCACCTTTAGTCTATGGGTATCTCTTTCTATGAGGTGAGTCTCTTGCAGGCAACATATTGTTGGATCTTTCTTTTTTATCCAATCTGCCAGTCTATGTCTTTTGATTGATGAATTCAGGCCATTAATATTCAGGGTTATTATTGAGATATGATTTGTATTCCCGGTCATTTGACTCATTTTATTCATTTATTTGTTTATTTTTGACACGACTTGGTTCCTCTTTATTTGAGAGTTCCTTTAGGATATCTCCTCCCTTTGCTGATTTGCTTCTTTGTTTTTCATTTCTTCTGCATGGAATATTTTGCTGAGAATGTTCTGTAATGCTGGCTTTCTTTTTGTATATTCTTTTAGCTTTTGTTTATCATGGAAGGATTTTATTTAGTCGTCAAATCGGAAGGTAAGTTTTGCTGGGTATAAGATTCTTGGTTGGCATCCATTTTCTTTTAGGGCTTGAAAAATGTTATTCCAGGCCCTTCTAGCTTTTAAGGTCTGGATTGAAAAATCTGCTGATATCTGTATTGGTTTCCCCCTGAATGTAATTTGGTTCTTTTCTCTCACAGCCTTTAAGATTCTGTCTTTATTTTGTATGTTAGGTATTTTCATTATAATGTGCCTTGGTGTGGGTCTTTTGTAATTTTGTGTATTTGGAGTCCTATAAGCCTCTTGAATTTGATTTTCCATTTCATTCTTCAGATTTGGGAAATTTTCTGAAATTATCTCATTGAATAGGTTGTTCATTCCTTTGGTTTGTTTCTCCAAGCCTTCCTCAATCCCAATAATTCTCAAATTTGGCTTTTTTATGATATCCCATAGTTCTTGCAGATTCTGTTCATGATTTCTTACCATCTTCTCTGTTTGTTCGACTTTGTTTTCGAGGTTAAATATTTTGTCTTCAATATCTGAGGTTCTGTCTTCCAGGTGTTCTATCCTATTGGTTTTGCTTTCTATGGAGTTCTTAATTTGGTTTATTGTTTCCTTCATTTCAAGGATTTCTGTTTGGTTTTTTTTCAATATCTCTAACTCTTTATTGAAATGGTCTTTTGCTTCCTGTATTTGCTCTTTTAACTGTCGATTGGTGTGTTCATTCAATGCCTGCATTTGCTCTTTCATTTTATCATTTGCTTCCCTTATCATGTTGATTATGTACATTCTGAGCTCCCTTTCTGACATTTCTTCTGCCATGCTGTCATTGGATTTTATTGATGTAACATCTATATTTGTTTGAGTCATTTTCTTCCCTTGTTTTCTCATGTCATTCAGGTATCAGTGGACTGCAGAGATGTTGCAGATTTCCTCTATTGACTTATAATGTCCCTGAAGATTGCTAGTGTATCCCCTCTTATCCTTCAGTAGCCTGAATTCTTAGAGGAAGTTGATACTGTGGTGTTCCCCTAGGAAGCTGCCTCTCTAGTGGTGGTGGTCTTCAGGTGGGGTATATTCCCTGCTAGTGGGCAGAGGTGCCTCTACTTGTTGACCAATGTTCATCCAAAGGGGAACTAGACTGCGGGCTGAGGCAAGGCCTGTTTGTGCCTGTGTCTCTGGTTTTACCATCCTTGTGGGAAAACCTCACCTGGCGGGGAAGACTCACCCGGTGGGGAGGTCTCGCTGGTCAGTTCCCCTCCTGGAGGTTCCCCTCAATCCACAACTAATGCCTGGGCAAGTCAGCCTTCCCAGGCAATGTTCCCAGGGGCCCGGACCTACCTCCTGGGCCTGGGAGCCTCACCCTTCGCAGACGAGTCTCCTTAGGTTGTCCCTCCTTAGAGAAACTGCCTGCAGTCCTGGAACCTTCGCTCCACCCCTCAGCTTGTCTCTGTGTAGTTCTTTCAAGAAAAGGTGCCTAGGTCCCCGTACCGGACCATGCTATACAACTAATCGCCTGGCTATGTGACCCATCCTCTGAGAAGTCACTTGGAACCTCGTACATATGCTCCAAGCCCCAGTGACCCACCGCTCGTCTCTTCCTCCAGGTAGTCACCCAGTGTTCTGTGTGGGCGCTTGGAGACCAAGCAACTCACTGTGCACCTCCACCTCCTCAGGACAGCCCCCTCCCTGTTGTTCAGGCGGTTGCTGAGTCCAAATAGCTCGCCGCCCAACTCTTTCTCTGGCAGCTGCCAGAGCTGCGGCAGATTGCTCCAAAACCAAGCAGTGTGCTGCCAGCCTCCTCTGCAAAGTTCCCCGCTTTCCGAGTTCACTGCTCCAGCGGGGGGAGGGGTGTGTTGCCGCCTGGGCAAGGCAGCCTTCCCAGGCAACGTTACCAGGGGTCCGGATCTACCTCCTGGGCCTGGGAGCCTCACCCTTCGCAGACGAGTCTCCTTAGGTTGTCCCTCCTTAGAGAAGCTGCCCGCAGTCCTGGAACCTTCGCTCCGCCATTTTTTCGCTCCGTTTTTTCGCTGTCCGTGTTTACCGCTCCAGTGGGGGGAGGGGCGTCTCCCCGAGCCACTCTACTTCACAAAGTTCTCTGTGTTCCGGGGCTACTGCTCCATCCAGGACACCTCCCCAATGGGAGAAACTCACCCAGCGGCTTTGAGTTGGTCCCAAGTCACTCACTATCTTCTCTTTTGAATCTTGAGTCCTGGAGCAACATGAAATGCAGCCGCCCTCTAGTCCGCCATCTTGAAAAACCCGTGCTTGGTTTTCAATGTGGTAGACAGCACTGATTGTGCCATGAGTCTCTGCTTGGGGTAGATGGGAGTGGGAGTGCCATGAACTCCATCTGTGGTAGACAGCACTGGGTGTGCCTTAATTCCCACTGTGGTAGACAGCAGTATGTGTTCCATGGGTCCCCTCTGTGGTAATCAGCAGTGGGTGTGCCATAATCTTCTCTGTGGTTAGGCAGCAGTGGGTGTGCCATGATTCCCCTCCTTGGTAGACAGTAGTGGATGTGCCATGTGACCCTCAATCGTAGACAGCAGTAGTTGTGCATGAGTCCCCAGTGTAGTAGACAGAAGTGGGTGTCCCATGAAATCCCTCCGGTAGACAGCCGTGAGTGTGCCATATGACACTTTTATGGATCGACAGCAGTTGTTGTGCCATGAGTCCCCTCTGAGAGACAGCAATGGGTTTGCCATGAGTTCCCTCTGTGGGTGGACAGAAGAGAGTGTGCCATCAGTCCCATCTGTGGTAGACAGCACTGGGTGTATCAAGTGTCTACTCTGGAGAAGAAAGAAGTTGGTGTGCCATGAGTTCCCCCTGTGGGTAGGTTGCAGTGGGTGTGTCATGAGAACCCTCTGTGGTAGAGAGGAGTGGGTGTTCCACAAGACCCCTCTGTTGTAGACACCAATGTGTGTACCATGTGTTTCTCTGTGGTAGACAAAAGTAGGTGTTCCATTAGTCCCCTCTCTGGTAGACAGCAGTGGGTGTGAGATTAGATCCCTCTATGGCAGACACCAATGGGTATGATATGAGCTCCATCTGTGGTTAGACAGCAGTGGGTGTGCCATTATTAACCTATGTGGTAGACAGCAGTGGGTGTGCCATGATTCCCCTCTGTGGTAAACAGCAGTGGATGTACCATGAGTCCCTCTCCAGTAGATAGCAGTAGTTGTACCATTGTCCCCAATGTGGTAGTCATCAGTGGGTGTCCCATGAGATCCATCTGTGGTACACAGCAGTGGGTGTGCCATAAAGTCCCTCTGTGGGTAGACAGAATTAGGTGTGCCATCAGTCCCATCTGTGGTAGACAGAAGTGGGTGTGACTTGAAATCCCTTTCTTGGTAGACTTTAGTGTATCTGCAGTGAGACCCCTCTATGACTAGACACCGGTCGTTTGCCATGAATTACCTCTGTGGTAGACAGCAGTGTTTGTGCAATGAGCCTCTTCTCTGGGAGACAGCAGTATGTGTGCCAAAGATCCCGCTGTGTGTAGACAGCTTTGGGTGTGCCATGAGTCCCCCCTATATTAGACAGCTGTGGAAGTGCCATGATTCCCTGTGTGGTAAATGGCAGTGGGTGTGCCATGGGTCCCCTCTGAAGTAGACAGCAGTGGGAGTGCTTGATTCCCTCTGTGGTAGAAAGCACTGATTGTGCCATGAGTCCCCTCTATGGTAGAAGTCAGTGGTTGTGGCATGAACTCAATCTGTGGTAGACAGCAGTGGGTATGCCATGAGTCCCTCTGTGGTAGACAGTAGTAAGTGTTTCATGAGTCACCTCTGTGGTAGACAGTAGTGGGTGTGATATAAGACCCCTCAATGACAGACAGTAATGGGTGTGGCATGTGCTCCCTCTGTGGTAGAGAGCAATGGGTGTTCCATGAGTCCCATCTGAGGTAGACAGCAGTGAGTGTGCCATGATTCCCTCTGTGGTGAACAGCAGTGTGTGTGTGTGTGTGCCATGGATCCACACTGAGGTACACAGCAGTGGGTGTGCTTAAATCCCTCTGTGGTAGAGAGTACTATTGTGCCATGAGACCCTCTGTGGTAGAGAGCAGTAGTTGTGCTCTGAGTCCCCAATGTGGTAGACAGAAGTCAGTGTCCCATGAGGTCCCTCTGTGGTAAACAGAGGTGGGTGTGCCATAAGTCCCCTCTGTGGGTAGACAGCAGTGGGTGTGCCTGGAATTCCCTTTCTTGGTAGACATTAGATTTGCCATGAGTCCCCTTTAAGGTTAGACAGCAGTGATTGTGCCATGAGTTCTCTCTGAAGTAGACACCAGTGGGTGTGCCATGAATACCCTCTGTAGACAGCAGTGTGTGTTCCATGAGTACTCTCTGTGGTAAACAGCAGTGGGTTTGCATTGAGTCCCATCTATGGTACACAGCATTGGGTGTGACATGAGTCCCTCTGTATTAGACAGACATGGTTGTGCCATGATTCCCTCCATGGTAAACAGCATTGGGTGTGAAATGTGTCCCCACTGAGGTACATAGCACTGGGTGTTCTTGATTTCCTCTGTCTTAGACAGCACTAATGTGCCATGTGTCCCTCTGTGATAGGCAGCAGTAGCTTTGCCATGAGTCCCCTTTGTGGTAGACAATACTAGGCGTTCAATGAGGCCTCTCTCTGGTACACAGCAGTGAGTGGCCATGAGTCCCCTCTGTGGTAGACAGTAATTGGTGTGCCATGTGTGCCCTCTATGGGAGAGAGCAGTGGGTGTGAATTGGGTTACTCTGTGGTAGAGAGCATTGTTTGTTCCATGAGATTTTTCTGTGGTAGACAGCAGTAAGTGTGTCATGATACCCCTCTGTGTTAGACTTCTGTGGGTGTGCCATTAGTCCCATTTTTATGTAAACAACAGTGAGTGTGCAATGAGTCTCTCAGTGGTAGACAGCAGTGGGTGTGGCATGACCTCCCTCTGAATAGACAGGACTGGGTGTGCCATGAGTCCCTCTGTGGTAGACAGCACTAGGTGTTCCATGAGTTCCCTCTGAGGAGGACAGCAGTGTGTGTGCAATGAGCTCCTTCTGTGGGTAGACAGCAGCCTGTGTGCAATTAGTCCCCACTCTGGTAGACATCAGTAGGTGTGCCATGATCTCTCTGTGTGTAGACAGCAGTTGTGTGCCTTGAGACCCTTCTGAGGTAGACAGCAGTGGGTGTGCAATGAGTCCCCACTGTGGTAGACAACTGTGGGTTTGCCATGAGTCCCCTTTGTGGTAGACAGCTATGGATGTATCATAATTCCCCTCTGTGAGTAGACAGCAGTGGCTCTTTCATGAGTCCCCACTGTGGTAGATAGCAGTGATTTTCCCATGAGTCCCATTTGTGCTAGAGAGCAGTGGGTGTGCAATGATTCCCCTCTTGGTAGACAGAAGTGGATGTGTTGGGGACTGAGGAGATAGCTCAGTTCATAGAGTGCTTGTCTCCCAAGCACAAGACCCTGGGTTCAATCCCCAGCACCAAAATAAAAAAGTGGGTGGGTCATTATTCCCCTCTGTTGGTAGAGAGCAGTGGGTGTGTGAAGTGTCTGCTCTGTGGAATACAACAGTAGGTATGCCATGAGTTCCATCTGTGGTAGACAGCAGTGGGTGTGCCATGATACCCCTCCATGGTAGACAGCAGAGTGTGTACCACAAAGTTCCCTCTGTGAGAATACAGGTTGTGTGTGCCATGAGTCCTCTCTGTGGTAGACAGCAATGGTTATGCCATGATTTCCCTCTGTAGTAGACAGCAGTGGGTGTGGCATGAGAACTTTATGTGGTAGACAGTAATGAGAGTACCATGAGTCCCTCTGTGGTGGACAGCAGTAGGTTTTCCATGATTCCCCTCTGTGGTAGACAAATGTGATGGTGACATGAGACTCCTCTGTGGCGGACAGCAATGGATTTTCCATGTGTTCCCTGTGTCTTTAGACAGCAGTGGGTATGCCAAGATTAACCTATGTGATAGACAGCAGTGGTGGTGCCATGACTTCCCTCTGTGGTTGACAGCACACATGTGCCATGAGTCCCTCTGTGATAGACAGAAGTAGTTGCGCCATAAGTCCTCATGTGGTAGATAGCAGTGAGTGTACAATGAGATCCGTCTTTGGTAGACAGCAGTGTGTGTCCCATTAGTACCATCTGTGGGTAGACAGCAATGAATGTGCCATGAATCATCTCTGTGGTAGGCAGAAATGGGTATGCCATGAGGTCCCTCTCTGTGTATTGAGAGAATGGGTGTGCCATCAGTCCCATCTGTGTTGGACAGCAGTTTGTGGGCCATGAGTCCACTATGTGGTGGAGTGCAGTTGGGGTGCCATGAGTCCCCTATGTGGTACAAAGTAGTCAGTGCACCATGAGTTCCCTCTATGGGTAGACTGCTGTGGGAGTTCCATGAGACCTATGAGTGGTAGACAGCAGCAGGTGTGCCATGATTCACTCTCTGTCAGAGAGCAGTGGCTGTGCCATGTGTCTCCACTGTGGTTGACAGCAGTGGGTGTGCCATGAGTTCTCTCAGTAGTATAATGCAGTGGGTGTGGCATGAGCTCCCTGTGTGTTAGAGAGCACTGTGTGTGCCATGAGCCCTCTGGGATAGACAGCAGTATGTGTTTCATGAGTCCTCTCTGGTTACACAGCAGTGGGTTTACCATGAGTCCCCTATGATAGACAGAAGTAGTTGTGACATAAGTCCCCAATTTGAACAGCAGTGGGTGTCCCATGAGATCCTTCTGTGGTAGACAGCAGTGGGAGTGTCATAAGTACCCTCTGTGGGTAGACAGCAGTGGATGTGAGATGAGGTCCCTCTATCTGTAAAGAGAGAATGGTTGTGCAATCAGTCCCATCTGTGTTGGACAGCATTTTGTGTGCCATGAGTCTACTATGTGGTTGAGAGCAGTTGGGGTACCATGAGTCCCCTATGTGATAAAACATAGTTGGTGCACCATGAGTTCCCTCTGCAGGTAGACTGCTGTGGGAGTGCCATGAGTCCTGAAAGTGGTAGAAAGCAGCAGGCATGCCATGAGTTCTCTCAGTGGTAGAAAGCAGTGGGTGTGGCATGAGATCCCTCTGTGGTAGAGAGCACTGTGTGTGCCATGAGTCCCTTTGGGGTAGACAGCACTATGTGTTCCATGAGCGCCACTGTGTTACACAGAAGTGGGAGTGACATGAGCCCCCTCTGTGGTAGACAGCAGGGGTTGTGCCATGATTTCACACTGTGGTAGACAGCAGTAGGTGTGCCATGAGTCTCCTCTGTGTTACATAGCAGTGGGTTTCCTGTAAGTCCCCTCTGTGTGTAGAAAGCAGAGGGTATGATCCGAGTACCTCTGTGGTAGACAGCAGTGTGTGTACGATGAGACTCCTTGTGGTAAACAGCTGTGAGAGTGCCATGTGTCCCATCTGTGGTGAACAGCAGTGGGTGTACCAAGTGTCCCCTCTGTGTTAGACAGTCGTGGGTCTGCCATGATTCCCTCTGCAGTAGACAGCAATGGGTGTGCCATGAGTACTTCTGTGTTGGGCAGCAGTTGGTGTGCCAGGAGTTCACTCTGTGTTAGACAGCAATGGGTGTGCCATGAGTACTTCTGTGTTGGGCAGCAGTTGGTGTGCCAGGAGTTCACTCTGTGTTAGACAGCAGTGGGTGTGCCAAGAGTTCCCTCAGTGGCAGAGAGCAGTGGAAGTGCCATGGGTCCCCTATGTGGGTAGATAGCAGGGGGTGTGCCATGAGTCCCTCTGTGGTAAACAGCAGAATGTGCAATGAGTCTACTCTGTGGTAGACAGCAGTGGTTTTGCCATGAGTACACACTATTTTAGACAGAAGTCTGTGTGAAAAGAGTCCCCCCTATGATAGACAGCCGTGGGTGTGCCATAAGTCCTCTTTATGGTAGACAGCAGTAGGTGTGCCATAAGTTTCCTCTGTGGGTAGATTGCAGTGTGTGTGACATGAGCTCCCTCTGTGGTAGATACTAATGAGTGTGCCATGAGTTGTCTCTGTAGGCTGCAATCAGTGTCCATGAGCACTCTCTGTGGTAGACAGCAGAGGGTGTGCCTTGAATATCTCTCTGGTAGACAGTAATAGGTGTGCCATGAGTCCACAATATGGTAGGCAGCAGTGGTTGTGGCATGTGTCCCCTCTTTGGTAGAGAAAGTGGATGTGTCATAATTCCCCTCTGTGGTACACAGCAGTGGGTGGGCCATGATTCCTTCTGTGGTAGAAAACAGTGGGTGTGCCATGAGTCCCCTCTGGAGTAGACAGCAGTGGGTGTGCCTGATTCCCTCTGTGGTAGTCAGCAATGATTTTGTCATGATTTTCATCAGTGGTACACTGCAGTGGGTGTGCCACCTGTCCCCTCTGAGGTAGAGAGCAGTGGGTGTGCCTGATTCCCTCTGTGTTAGACAGGACTCTGTGTGCCATAAGTTGCATCGATGGGTAGACAGTAGTGTGTGTGCCATGAGTCCCATCTGTGGGTAGACAGCAGTGGGTTTACCATGATTCCCTTCTGTGGTTAGACAGCAGTGGGTGTGCAATGAGACCCCTCTGTGGTTAGACAGCAGTGGGTTTTTCATGATTCCCCTCTGTGGGTAGACAGCAGTGGTTTTGCCAAGAGTCCACTCTGTGGTAGACACCAGTGCGTGTGCCATGAATCCCCTCTGTGGGTATACAGCAGTACGTGTGCCAAAAGTCCCCTCTGTGTTCTACAGCATTATGTGTGCCTGGAGTTCCCTATGTGGTAGACATCAGTGTCTATTCCATGTGACCCCTCTGTGTTAAACAGGAATGTGTGTGCCATGAGTCCTATCTGTGTAATACAGCAGTGAGTGTGTCATGATTATCCTCTGTGGTAGATAGCACTGGGTGTTCTATGAGAACCATGTGTGGTAGACAGGAGTGGGTGTGCCATGAGTACCCCCTGTGGCAGACAGCAGTGGGTGTGCCATGAGTCCGCTTTGTGGTTAGACAACTGTGGAGGTGCCATGAGTCCCCTCTGTGATAGACAGCAGACAGGGTTCCATGAGTCCCTCTTTATGGTACAAAGCAGTGGGTATGCCATGAGTACACTCTTTGGTAGAAAACAGTGTGTATGCCATGAGTTTCCTCTGTGATACACAGCAGTTGATGTTCCATCAGTCCCATCTTTGGTAGACAGCACTGGGTGTGCCTTGACTCCCCTCTCTGGGTACACATCAGTGGGTTTACCATGACTACCCTATATGGTTACAGTGCAGTGAGTGTTCCATGAGCTCCTTCTCTGGTAGACAGCAGTGGGTATGCCATGAGTCCCCTCTGTGAGTAGACAGCAGTGGGTGTGTCATGGGTCCCCTCTGTTTTAGAAAGCAGTGGGTGAGCCATGAGACCCCTCTGTGTTGGGAAGCAGTGGGTATATCATGAGTCACCTCTGTGGTACAGAGCAATTGGTGCACTATGATTTCCCTCTGTGGATAGAGAGCAGTGGGTGTGCCATGAGTCCACTCTGTAGCAGACAAGAGTAGGTGTGCTCTGAGTCCCCTCTGGTAGACAGCTATGGCTGTGCCTTTGGTCTCCTCTGAGGTATAATGCCATGGGTGTGCCATGAGGTCTCACAGTGGTAGAAAGCAGTTTGTTGTCATGAGTCCCACTGTGTTAGACAGCACTGGGAGGGCTAGGAGACCCCACTATGGTAGACAGGAGTGGCTACCTCATGAGCTCCCTCTGTGGATAGACAGTATTGTGTGTACCATGAGGCACCACTGTGGTAGACATCAGTGAGTGTACCATGAGTCCCCTATGTGGTACATAGCAGTGGGTGTGCCTTGAATCATCTCTGGATAGATAGCAGTTGGGGTTCCATGAGTCCTCTCTGTGTGTACTCAGCAGTGGAGGTTCCATGAATCCACAGTCTCGTAGAGAGTAGTGGGTATGTAGGGAGTCTCCTCTGTGGTAGACATCAGTATGTGTGCCATGAACCACTCTTGATAGACAACAGGGGGTGTGGTGTGTCATGAGTCCCTTCTGTGGGTTGAGGCATTGAGTGTGCCATGTGTCCCCACTATGGGAGTGAGTAGTGGGTGTGCTATAAATTCCCTCTGTGGTAGACAGATTTGGGTGTTCCATGATTATCCTCTGGGGAAACAGTGGTTGTGCCATGAGTGTGCTTTGGGTTAGACCGCAGTGTGTGTGCCTTGAGTCCCCTCTGTTGGAAACAACAGAGGGTGTGTCATGAGTCCCCTCTGGGGTAGACAGCAGGGGGTGTGCCATGACTTCCATCTATGGCTAGACAGCAGTGTGAGACATGAGCTCTCTCTATGGTAGACAGCACTATGTTTGCCATTGATCTCTCTGTGGAAGACAGCAGTGGGTTTGCCATGAATCCCTTCTGTGGTAGAAAAATGGGTGTGCCATGAACACCCTCTGTGTTAGACAGCAGTGAGTGTGCCATGAGTATACTCTGTGGTAGACAGTAGTTGGTGTTCTGAGAGTCCCCGCTGAGATAGGCAGCAGTGGGTGTGCCATGAGTCCCTGAGGTGGGTAGACAGCAGTGGTGCCATGTGTCCATTATGTGGTAGACAGCAGTGGGTGCCATGAATTCCCACGGTGCTAGACATCAGTGGGTATTCTATGAGATCCCTGTGTGGTAAACACAGTGGGCGTGCCATGAGTTCCATTTTTGGGAGACAGGTGTGGGTGTGACTGGAGACCCCACTGTGGTAGACAGCAGTGGATGTTTCATGATTCTTCTCAGTAGATAGACAGCATGGGTGTGCATGAGTCCCCTCTGTGGTAGACAGCATTGTGTGCACCATGAGTCCCCCCTTTCACAGAGAGCTGTGGGCGTGCCATGAGACCCTCTGTAGGTAGAGAGCAGTGGGTGTACCATGAGTCCCCTCTGGGGTACACAGCAGTGGGTGTGAAATGAGTTCCCTCAGTGGTACACAGCAGTGGGTGTGCCATGAGTCCCCAAGTGGGTAAAAGTATGGGGTGTCATATGAGTCGCTTTGTGATGGAGAGCAGTGGGTGTTCCATGAGTCTCCTCTGTGGGTACAGAGCAGTGAGTGTGACATGAGTTCCCTCTGTAGGAGACAGGAGTGCATTTCCAATGAGTCCCCTCTGAGTTAGACAGAAGTGAGTGTGCCATGAGTCTGTTCTGTGGGTTGACAGCAGTGGTTTTGCCATGAGTCCCCTCTGTGGTAGACATCAGTGTGTGTGCCATGAGTCCCAACTGTGAGAGACAGCAGTGGGTGTGCCATGAGTCCCATCTGGTAGACAGCCATGTGTGTCATATGAGTCCCTCTGTGATAGACAGCAGTGGGTGTGCCATTAGTCCCCACTATGGGTAGAGAGCATTGGGTGTGCCATGAGTCCCCTATTTGTTAGACAACATTGGGTGAGCCATGAGTCCTGTCTATGGGTAGACAGCAGTGTGAGTTCCATGAATCCTCTCTGTGGTAGACACCAATGGGTGTCATATGAGTTCCTCTGTGATAGACAGCATTGGGTGTGCCATGAGTCACGTCTATGGGTAGACAGCAGTTTGAGTGCCATGAGTCACCTCTGTGGAGGACAGCAGTGTTTGTGCCATGCACTCCCTCTGTGGTAGACAGCAGTGTGTATGCCATGAGTTCACTCTGTGGTAGACAGCAGTCTCTTTTCCATGTGTCCCCTCTGTGGTAAAAAGCAGTTGGTGTGCCATGAGTCCCTTCTGTGGTACACAACAGAGTATATGTCATGACTCCCTCCTCTGGTAGACAGCAGTGGGTGTTCCATGAGTCCCAACTATAGTAAGAAAGAAGTGTGAGTGCCATGAGTCCCCTTTCAGACAGCAGTGTGTGTGCCAAGAGTTTCCTTTGTGAGTACACAGCACAGGGTGTGCTAAGAGAACACTCTATGATATACAGCATTGGGTATACCATATTCATTTTGTGATAGACCGCAGTATTTGTGCCATGAGTCCCCTCAGTGGTGGACAGCAGTGGGTGTGCAAATAGTGCCACCTGTGTGTAGACTGAAGTTGTTGTGCCTTTAGTGTCCTCTGTAGTTGAGAGCAGTGGGTGTGCCATGAGTCCCCTCTGTGGTAGACAGCAGTGGGTGTGCAATGAATCCTTTCTGTAGTGTAGAAAGCAGTGGTTGTGCCATGAGTTCCCTCTATGGTAGACAACTGTGGGAGTGCCATGAACACACTCTAGTTAGACAGAACTGGGTGTGTGATGTATCCATTCTGTGGTAACAACATTGGGTGTGCCATGAGACCTTCTGAGGGTAAACAGCTAGAGGGTGTGCCATGAGTCCCGTCTATAGTAGACAAATGTGGTTGTGTGATGAACACACTCTGTGTTAGACACCAGTGGGTGTGCCATGAGTACACTCTGTTGTAGTCTGGAGTGGGTGAGCCATGAGTGCCCTCTCTGGTACACAGCAGAGTGTGTGACATGAGTCCCCTCTGTGGTAGACAGCAGTAGATATGCCATGAGACTCCTCTGTGGGTACATAGCAGTATTTGTGCCATGAATCCCCTATGTGGTAGACAGCAGTGTGTGTGCCATGAGTCCCCACTGTGGTAGACAGCAATATGTGTGCCATGAGTTGCCTCTGTAGGGAGAGAACAGCGGGTTTGCATGACTCTCCTCTGTGGTAGACAGCACTGTGTGTGCCATGAGTCTCCTCTGTAGGAAAACAGCTGTGGGTGTGCTATTAGTGCCACCTGTGGGTAGACAGAAGTTCTTGTGCCATGAATCTCCTCTGTAGTGGAGATCAGAGGATGTGGAATGAGTCCCCTCTGTGTAAGACAGGGGTGGGGGTCTCCTATATGGATAGAGAGTGGTATGTGTGCCATGAATCCATTCTGTGGTAGACAGCATTTGGTGTCCCATGAGTTCCCTCTGTGTGAATACAGCAGTGCTTGTTCCATGTGTTCCCTCTCTGTTAGACAGCAGTGGGTAGGCCATAAGTCCCCTTTGTGGGTAGACAGCCATGGATATGCCATGAGTCCCCTCTATGGTAGACAACAGTGGGTGTGCCACAAACAAACTCTGTTAGACAGCAGTGGGTGTGCCATGAATAAACTCTGTGGTAGACTTCATTGGGTGTGCTATGAGTATCCTCTGTGGCACACAGCAGTGTGTGTGCCATGAATCTGCTCTGTGGTAGATGGCAGTGGGTTTTCCATTAGTCCACACTGTGGATAGAGAGCATTGGGTATGCCATGAGTTCCCTCTCTAGCAGACAGCAGTGGGTGTGCCATGAGTCCCCTCTGAATGTAGACAGAAGTGGGTGTTCCATGTATCCCCTCTGTGGTATACAAAAGTGGGTGTGGCATGATTCCCTCTCTGATAGGCAGCAGTGGGTGTGTCATGAGAGCCCTCTTTGGTAGAGAGCAGTTTGTGCCATTAGCTCTCTCTGTGGTAGACAGCCATGGGTGTGCCATGAGCTCTCTCTGTGGTAGCCTGCAATTGGTTTACCACGAGTCCCTCTGTGGTAGACAGCAGTGGATGTGCCATGAGACCAATCTGTGTTAGACAGTACTGGGTGTGCCATGAGTACACTCTGTGGTAGACAGCAGTGTGAGTTCCATGAGTCTCCTGTAAGGGTAGACAAGTTTGGGTGTTCCATGAGTCCCCTGAGTGGGTACACATCACATAAGTGTGTGTGCCATGAGTTCCATCTGTGGTAGACAACTGTAGGTGTGCCATGAATTCCCTTTGAGGTAGACAGCAGTGGGTGTACCATGAGTCCCTTCTGTGAGTAGAATGCCATGATAGTGCCTTGAGTTCCCTCTATGGTAGACAGCAGTGGGTGCACAATATTTCCCCTCTGTGTTTAGATATCAGTGGGTGTTTCATGAGTCCCCTGTAAGGATAGACAGGTGTGGGTGTTCCATGAGTCCCCTTGATGGGTACAAATTAGTGGGTGTGCCCTAAGAGCCCTCTGTGGTAGACAGCTGTGGTTGTGCCATGAGCTCCCTCTGAGGTCGACAGCAGTGGGTGTTCCATGAGTCTTTTCTGTGGGTAGAGAGCCATGGTTTTGACATAAGTGCCCTCTGTGGTAGACAGCATTGTATGTGAAATGAGCTCCCACTGTGGTAGACAGCAGTGTGTGTGTGCCATGAATTCCCCCTGTGTTAGACAGCAATGTTTCATGTGTCTGTTCTGTGGGAAATAGCAGTCGTGCCATGAGTCCACTCTGTTGTACCCAGCATTGGATGTGTCATGAGTACCCTCTGTGGTAGACAGCAATGGGTGTTCCATGAGTCTCCCCTGTTGTAGACAGCAGTGAGTGTGCATGAGTCCCATCTATGGCTAGACAGCAGAGTTTGTGCATTGAGCTCTCTGTGGTACACAGCAGTAGGTTTGCCATAAGTCCCTGTTTGGTAGATAGCCATGGGTGTGCCATGAGTCCTTTCTGTTTTAGACAGCAGTGGGTGTGCCAAGAGTGCCCTCTGTGGTAGACAGCGGTGCGTATGCCATGAATCCCCTTGTGGTAGACAGCAGTGGATATGCCAGGAGTCCCCACTTTGCTAAGACAGCAGTTCATGTGCCATGAGTACACTCTGTGGTAGACAGCAGTGTGGGTGCCATGAGCTCTCTCTGTGGTAGACAGAGTTAGGCATGCGATGAATAATGCCTATGTCTAGACAGCTCTGGGTGTGCAATGATTCCCCTATATATGTAGACATCACTGTGTGTGACTTGAGTGCCCTCTGTGGTAGGAAGCATTGGGTGTGTCATAAAGTCCCACTGTTGGACACAGCAGTGGGTTTGCCATGAGTCCCCGCTGTGATATACAGCTTTGGGTGTGACATGAGTCCCCTCTGTGGGTAGACAGAAATGGGTGTGGCATGAGTTCCCCCTGAGGGTAGACAGCAGTGGGTGTGCCATGAGTTCCCACTCTGGTAGACAATAGTGGGTGTGCCATGAGTTCACTCTGTGGGTAGACAGCCGTGGGTGTGCCATAACACTGCTCTGTGGTTGACACCAGTGGGTGTGACATGATTCAGCTATGTGGGTAGAGAACAGCAGGTGTGCCATGAATCCACTGTGTTAGACAGAAATGGGTGTGCAATGAGACCCCTCTGTTTGTAGGCAGTAGTGGGTGTGCCATGAGTCCACTCAGGTAGAGAGCAGTGGATTTGCCATGAGTGGACTCTGTTAGAGAGCAGAGGATGTGCTTGAGTCCCCTCTATGGGTAGACAGGAGTGTGTGCCATGTGTCTCCTCTGTGGTAGACAGCATGGGTGTGTGATGAGTCACCTCTGTGGTAGACAGCAATGGGTGTGCTGTTAGTACCCTCTGTGGTAGGCAGCACTGGGAGTACCATGAGTCCCCTCTGTGGGTACTGAACAGTGTGTGTGCCATGAGTCCTCTGTGGTAGACAGCTATTGGTGTGCCATGAGTACTCTCAGTGGTGAGACAGCCGTGTGTGCCATCAGTCTGGTCTCTGGGTAGAAAGCATTGACTGTGCCCTGAGTCCCCTCTGTGGTAAACACTGTTGGTTTGCCATGAGTACCCTTTGTGGTAGAGAGCAGTGGGTGTGCCATGTGTCTCCTCTATGGTAGACATAAGTGTGTGTGCCATGAGTTTCCTCTGTGGTAGACAGCAGTGGCTGTTCCTGTGTCACCTCTGTGGTAAAAAGTAGTGGTTGTGCCATGAGTCTTCTCTGTGGTAAATAGCAGTGGGTGTCCCATGAGTTCGCTTTGTGGTAGATAGCAGTGGGTGTGCCATGAGTATCATCCATGGCTAGACAGCAATATGTGTGCCATGAGCTCGCTCTATGGTAGACAGCAGTATGTGTGCCATGATTGCATCTGTGGAAGACAGTAGTGGGTGTGCCATGAGTCTGCTCTATGTTAGACAGCAGTGCATGCTCCATCAGTACCCACAGTGGTAGACATCTGTGGGTGTTCCATGAGTACCCACTGTGGTACACCTCTGTGGGTATGCCATTAGTACCTTCTGTGGTAGATAGCAGTGTGTGGGATATGAGTCCCATCTGTGGTACACAGCACTGGGTGTCTCATGAGTCCCCTATGTGGAGTGGGTGTGGCGTGAGGCTTCTCTGAGGGTAGACAGCATTGGGTGTGCCATTATTCCCTTCTGTGGTTAGACAACAATGGGTGTGCCATGAGTCCCCAATATAGGTAATAAGCTGTGGGTTTGCCATGAGACCCCACTGTGGGTAGACAGCAATGGGTGTGCCTTGAGTCTCCTCTGTGGTAGACAGTAGTGGGTGTAGCATGAGTCCTCTCTGAGGGTAGACAGCATTGGGTGTGCCATGATTCCCTTCTGTGGTTCAACAACAGAGGGTGTGCCATGAGTCCCCACTGTGATAGACAGCAATGGGTGTGCCATGATTCCCCACTGTGGTAGACAGCAGTGTGTGTACCATGAATCACCTCTGTTATAGAAAGTGGTGGGTGTAGCAGGAGTCCCCTCTGATAGTGCACAGAAGTGGGTGTCCCATGAGTCTCGACTGTGAGTAGACAGCAGTGGTGGTTCCATGAGTTCGCTTTGTGGTAGACAGTAGTCAGTGTGCCTGATTCCCTTGTGCTAGACTGTAGTGGGTGTGCCAAGAGTGCCCTCTGTGGTAGAGAGCAGTGTGTATGCCATGAGCTCCCTCTTTGGTAGACATCAGTGGTAGACAGCAGTCTGGATAGAGTAAGTCACCACTGTGGTAGACAGGAGTGGGTGTGCTATGAGTCTTTTATGTGGGTAGACAGCGGTGGGCATGCCAGTAGTCCCCACTGTGAATAGACAACAGTGGGTGTGAAATGTGTCCTCTATATGGTAGACATCAATTGGTGGTATGAGTCCTCTCTCAGGTTAGACAGCAGTCCATGTGTCACGAGTCCCCTCTGTGGTAGACAGCAGTTAGCGTGCCATGAGTTCCATCTATGTTAGAGTGAAGTGAATGTGGCATGAGACCCTCTGAGGGCAGACAGCAGTAATTGTTCCATGAATTCACCTTGTGGTAGAGAGCAGTGCTTGTGCTCTGAGTCCCCTTGTGGTAGACAGCAGTGGGTGTGGCAGAATGTCACTCTGTAGTAGACAATAGTTGATGTACGATGAGTCCCTGCAGTGACAGACAGTCTTGGGTGTGACATGTGTTCCCTCTGTGGTAGACAGCAGTGAGTGTGCCATGAGTTCTCTGTGTGGTAGAGAGCAGTGGGTGTGGCAGGTGTCCTGTCTATGGGTGAACAGCATTAGGTGTGTCTTGAATCCCCTCTGTGGTTACACAACAATGAGTGTGCCATGAGTACTTTCTGTGGTATACAACAGTGGGTGTGACATGAGTTCTGTCTGTGGTAGACAGCACTGGGTGTGCCATGAATCCCTTCTGTGGGTAGACAAGTGTGGGTGTGCCATGAGTCCCCTATGTGTGTAGGCAGTAGTGAATATGACATGAGTCCCATCTATGGGTAGACAGCAGTGGGTGTGCAATGATTCCCCTCTGTCTTAGACAGCAGTGACTGTGCCATGAGTCCCCACTGTGGGTAGAATGCAGTGGTTCTGCCATGAATCCACTCTGTGGGTGACAGTAGTGGTTGTGCTCTGAGATCCCTTGTGGTAGACAGGAGTGGGTGTGGCATGAGGCCTCTCTGAGCGTAGACAGCAGTGGGTGTGCCATGAGTCCTCTCTGTGGTAGACAGCTGTTGGTATGCCATGAGTCCCCTCATTGGTGAGACAGCTGTGTGTGTGCCATCAGTCCAATCTCTGGGTAGAAAACATTGGGTGTGCCATGAGTCCCCTCTGTGATTAGATAATTGTGGGTGTGCCATGTGTCCCCTCTGTGAATAGACAGAATTGGTTGTGCCAAGAGTTCCATCTGTGATAGACAGCAGTGGGTGTGCCATTAGTCCCATCTGTGGAACACAGCACTTGGTGTGCCATATGTCCTCTATGTGATAGACAGCAGTGGGTGTGCCTGATTCCCACTGTGGCAGACAGCAGAGGGTGTACAATGAGTCTTCTGGGTTGGTAGAAAGGAGTGTGTATCCCATGAGTCCCCTATGTGGGTAGACAGCATTCAGGGTGCCAAAAGCTCCTCTGTGGGTAGACATTAGTGGGTGTGCCTCGAGTCACTTCTGTGACTTCTGTGGTAGGCATCAGTGGGTGTGGCATTAGCCTCTCTAAAGATAGACAGCACTGGATGTGCCATGAGTCCCATCTGTGGTTTGAAAACAGTGGGTGTGCCATGAGTGCCATATGTGGATAGACATAAGTGGGTGTGGTATGAGTCCCCTGTGTGTAGACAGCCGGGTGTGTGCCATGAGTCCCCTCTGTGGATAGAGAGGAGTGGGTGTGCCATTTGTCCCCTTAGCGGCAGATAGCAGTGGTTTTGCCAAGTGTCCCCTCCAAGTACACAGCAGTGGGTCTGTTGTGAGGCCCTGCTGTGGGTAGACAGTACAGGTACGCCATGAGTCCCTACGTGGTAGAGAGTAGTGGGGGTGCCATGAACATGCACTGTGGTAGACAACATTGAGGGTGCCATCAGTCCCCTCTGTGGTTGACAGGAATTGTGCCATGAGTTCACTCTGTGGAAGACAGTTGCATTTGTACCAGGAGTCCATATGCAGGTAGACAGCAGTGGGCATGCCATGAGTTCCATTTGTGGGTACACAGCAGTGTGTTTGCCATGGGTCACCACTGTGATATACAGCTTTGGGTGTGACATGAATCCCCTTTGTGGGTAGAAAGAAGTGGGTGTGCCTTGAGTCCCCTATGTGGTAGACAGCAGTGGGTGTAGCATGAGTACTTTGTGGGTAGACGGCATTGGGTGTGCCATGATTCTCTTCTGTGATTCGACAACAGTGGATGTGCCATGAGTCCCCTCTGTGGTAGACAGCAATGGGTGTATCATGAGTACCCACTATGGTAGACAGAAGTGGGTGTGCCATGAGTCCCCGCTGTGGTAGACAGCAATGGGTGTATCATGAGTATCCACTATGGTAGACAGTGGGTGTACAATGAGTCCCCGCTGTGGTAGACAGCAGTGTGTGTGCCATTAGTCCCCTCTGTGGGTAGATAACAACGGGTGTGGCATGAGTCCCCTCTGAGGATAGACAGCAGTGGGTGTGTCTTGAGTCCACTCTCTGGTAGACAACAGTGGGTGTAGCATGAGTCCCCACTGTGGTAGACAGCAGTGGGTGCATCATGAGTCCCCACTGTGGTAGAGAGCAGTGGGTGTGTCTTGAGTCCACTCTCTGGTGACAACAGTAGGTGTAGCATCAGTTCCCACTGTGGTAGACAGCAGTGGGTGAACCATGAATCCCTGATGTGGTAGACAGTAATCGGTGTACAATGAATCCCCTCTGTGGTACAAAGTAATGGGTTTGCCGTGAGTCCCCTCTTTGGGTAGACAGCAGTGAGTTTGCCTTGAGTCCCCGCTGTGATATACAGCTCTGGGTGTGACATGAGTCCCCTCTGTGGGTAGAAAAATGTGGTTGTGCCATGTGTCCCCACTGTGGTAAACACTGTGAGTTTGACATGAGCTCATTTTGTGGTAGAGAGCAGTGGGTGTGCCAGGAATTCCCTCTGTGGTAGACAGCAGTATTTGTGCCATGAGTCTCCTCTGTGGTAGACAGTAGTGGGTGTGTCATGATTCTCATCTATGGTAGACAGCAGTGTGTGTGTCATGAGTCTCCTCTGTGGTAGACAGCAGTACCTGTTCCTTGTGTCCCATCTGTGGTAAAAAGCAGTGGTTGTGCAATGGGTTCTCTCTGTGGTAGACAGCAGAGGGTGTCCCATGAGTCCCTATGTGTTAGCAGTGGATGTGCCATGAGTCCCATCTATGGTAGACATCAGTGGGTGTGCCATGAGTCCCCTGTGTGGTAGATAGCAGTGGGTGTGGCATGAGTCCTCTATGTGGTAGACAGTAGATGGTGTGCATTGAGTCCCCTTTGTGGGTAGAGAAGAGTGGTGTGCCATAAGTCCCCTGTATGGGTAGACAACAGTGGATGTGCCATGAGTTCCCTCTGTAGTAGACAACATTGTGTGTGCCATGAGTCCTCTGCGGTAGAAGAAAAGGGTGTGCCATTAAACCCCTCTGTGGTAGACAACAGTGGGTGTGCCATTAGTCATGTCTGTGTTAGATAGTAGTGGTTGTGCCATGAGAACACTCTGTGGTATACAGTAGTGGGTGTGCCATGAGTCCTCTCTGTAGTAGACAGTAGTTGGTGTGCCATAAGTCCCCTCTGTAGTTAGAGAGTCATGGGTGTGCCATAAAACCACACTGTGGGTAGACAACATTGGGTGTGCCATGCGTCCTCTCTGTGCTATAAAGCAGTGGGTGTGCCATGAGTCCCCTCTGTGTGAAGACAGCAGTGGGTGTGCCATGAGTCCCTGTGTGGTAGACAGCAGTGGGTGTGGCATGAGTCCTCTCTGTGGTAGACAGTAGATGGTGTGCATTGAGTCCCCTTTGTGGGTAGAGAAGAGTGATGTGCAATAAGTCCTCTGTATGGGTAGACAACAATGGGTGTGCCATGAGTCCCCTCTGTGGTAGACAACATTGTGTGTGCCATGAGTCCTCTCTGGTAGAAGAAATTGGTGTGCCATTAAACCCCTCTGTGATAGACAGCAGTGGGTGTGCCATGAGCCCCCTCTGTGGTAGACAGTAATTGGTGTGCCGTAAGTCCCCTCTGTAGTTAGGTAGCCATGGGTGTGCCATAAAACCACACTGTGGGTAGACAGCATTGGGTGTGCCATGAGTCCCCTCTGTTTGTATACAGCAGTGGGTGTGCCATGAGACCCTCTGTATTAGACAGCAGTGGGTGTGCCATGAACACCATCTGTGATAGAAATTTGTGGGTGTGCCATGAGCACCCTCTGTGGTAGAAATTGTGGGTGTTCCATGAGCACCCTCTGTGGTAGACAGCAGTGGTGTTCCTTGAGTACCCACTCTGGTAGACATGAGTTGGTCTGCCATGAATCCCAGTGAGTTAGACAGCAGTGGGTGTTCCATGAGTCCCCTCTGTGTGTAGTCAGCAGTGGAGGTTCCATGAGTGTGTTCTGTGGGTAGACAGCAGTGGGTGTGCCATGAGTCCACTCTGTGGTTGAGTGCAGTTGGTGTGCCATGAGTACCTACTCTCTCAGACAGCAGTAGGTGTGCCATGAGTCCACTCTGTGGGTAGAGAGGAGTGGGCATGACATGTGTCCCCCATGTGAGTAGACAGAAGATGTTGTGCTGTGCATCTTTCCTGTGGTAGACAGCAGTGGGTGTGCCATGAGTCCCCTCTGTGATCGAGAGTAGTGTGTGTGCCATGAACACCCTCTTTGGTAGACAGCAGTGAAAGTTCCATGAGTACCCTCTTTGGTGTACAACAGTAGGTGTGCAATGAGAACCCTAAGTGGTAGACAGCAGAGGGTGTGCCATGAGTCCCCTCTGTTGTTGACAGCAGTGGGTGTGCCATGAGAGCACTCTGTGGGAGAGAGCAGTGTGTATGCCATGATCTCCCTCTATGTTTGACAGCCATGGGTGTGCCATGTGCTGTCTCTGTGGTAGATCTGTGGTGGAATTGGTGTTCCATGAGTCCCTCTGTGGTAGACTGCAGTTGGTGTGTCATGAGTCCACTTTATGGTAGACAGAATTGGGTGTGCCAAAATTCTCCTCTGTGGGTAGAAACCAGAAGTTGTGCCATGAGTCCTGATGATGAATAGACATCAGTGTGTTTGCCACAAGTCTCTCTGTGGTAGACAGCACTAGGTGTGCCGTGAGTCTTCTCTGTCATAGACAGCAGTGGATGTGCCAAGATCTCTTGCTTGGTAGACTGCAATCTTTGTGCCATGAGTTCCTCTGTAGTAGACAGCAGTGGGTGTGCCATGATTCCACTCATTGGTAGAGGCAGTGGGTGTATCATGAGTACCCTCTGTGGTAGACAGCAGTGGGTGTGCCATAAGTCTCTACTGTGATTATACAGCAGTGGGTCTGCCATGAATCCCATCTATTGGTAGAGAGTAGTCAGTGTGTCCTGAATTCCCTCTGTGGTAGACAGAAGTGGGTGTGCCATAAGTCTATTCTTTGAATAGCCAGCATTGGGTGTGTCATGAGTCCCTTCTGTGGTTAGACAGCAATGGGTATGCCATGATTCCCCTCTGTGAGTAGAGAGTAGTGGGTGTGCCATGAATCACTTCTCTTTTTAGGCAATGGTGGTTGTACCATGATTCTGCTCTGTAGTAGACAGACGTGGGTGTGCCAGGAGTCCCCTCTGTTGGTAGACAGCAGTGGGTGCATCATGAGTCCTTTCTGTGGGTAGAGAGCAGTGGGTGTGCCATGAATCCTTTCTGTGTTCAGACAACAGTGAATGTGTGATGATCCCCCTGTGTGGTATACAGATGTGGGTGTGCCATGAGTATTTTATGTGGGTAGACAGTGGTGGGTGTGCCAGTAGTCCCCACTGTGAATAGACAGCAGTGTTTGTGACATGAGTCCCATCTGTGGTACACAGTAGTGGGTGTGCCATGAGTACCCTCTGCGGTAGACTGCAATTGGTGTGCTGTGAGTCCCTCTGTGGTACAAAGCAGTGTTTGTGTCATAAGTCAACTCTGTGGTAGACAGCAGTTTTTGTGCCATAAATCTATACTTTGGGATGACAGTAGTATTTGTGTCTTGAGTCCATCTATGGGTAGACATCAGTGGGTGTGCCATTAATCTGCCCTGTGGTACACAGAAGTGGGTGTGGCAAGAGTCCGCTCTGAGATTAGACAGCAGTGGGTGTGCCAATATTTCCCACTGTGGTAGACAGCTGTGGGTGTGCAAAAGTGCCTTCTGTGGGCAGACAGCTTTGCTTGGGGCATGAGTCCCCTCTGTAGTTGGCAGTAGTCAGTTTGCCATGAGTCCATTCTGTGGTAGAGAGCTGTGGGTGTGCCATGAGACTCCTGTGTGGTATACAGACGTGGGTGTGCCATGAGTACACTCTGTGGGTAGACAGCAGTGGTTGTGCAATGTGTCCCCTATGTGTTAGACAGCAGTGGGTGTGCCTGATTCCTCTGTGGTAAACAGCCATATGTGTGTCGTGAGTTCACTCTGTGGTAGACAGCACTGTGTTTGACATGACTCCCTCCCTGGTAGGCAGCAATGGATGTGCCATGAGCTCTCACTGTTGTAGCCTGCAATTGGTGTGCCATGAGTCCCTCTGTGGTAGACAGCAGTAGGTGTGTCTTGAGTCCACACTGTTGTAGACAACAGTGTGTGTGCAAGGAGCTCTCTCTGTGGTAGACAACAATCAGGGTTCCATGATTCCCTCTGTGGTAAACAGCAGTGGTTGTGCCATTAGTCTGCTCTCTGGTAGATACCAGTGAGTAAATCATGATTCCCCTCTGTTGTAGACAGCAGTGGGTGTGATATATGTCCATTCTTTGGGTAGAAAATAGTGGGTGTGCCATGAGTCCCTTCTGGCTTAGAGAGCATTGGGTGTGCCATGAGTCCCCTCTGTGGGTAGACAACTGTGGTAGTGCCATGAGTCCCTTTGTGGTAGAAAGCAGTGGGTATGAGAGGAGTCCACTCTGTGGCAGACAGCAGTGGGTGTAGCATGTGTCCTCTCTGTGGTAGACAGCAGTGGGTGTGCCATGACTCACCTGTGTAGTTGACAGATGTGGATTTGACATGAGTCCACTCTGTGGGTAGACAGCAGTGGTTGTGCCAGATGTCCCCTATGTGGTAGACAGCATGGGTGTGCCTGATTCCCTCTGCTGTGAACAGCAGTGTGTGTGCCATGAGTGCCCTCTGTGGTAGACAGCAGTGTGTGTGACATGACTCCCTCTGTGGTGGACAACAGTGGGTGTGCTATAAGTCTCCTCTGTGGGTATACAGCAGTTAGTCTGCCATGAATCCCATCTGATGGTTGAAAGTCGTGGGTGTGACATGAATTTCCTCTGTGGAAGAGAGAAGAGGGTGTTGCTAGAGTCATATTTGCAGTTATACAGCAGTTGGTGGCCTTGAGTCCCCTCTGTGGGTAGAGAAGAGTGGGTGTGCCATGAGAACACTCTGGTACAGAGCAGTGTGTGTCCCATGAATCCCCCTAGTGGTAGGCGACATTGGATGTGCCATACATCCATTCATTTGATTGATAGTAGTGGGAGTGTCATGAGTCCCATCTATGTGTGGACAGCAGTGGGTGTGCCACGATTCCCCTGTGTTGTAGACAGCAGTGGGTGTGCCATAAGACTCCTCTGTAGTTGAGAGCAGTGGGTATGCCATGAGTCCCCTCTGTGGTTGATAGCAGTGGGTGTGACACGAGCCCCTATGTTTGTAGAAAGTAGTGGGGGTCCCATGAGTCCCCTCTGAGGTAGACAGCAGTGGGTTTGCGATGAGTCCCTCCTGTGGTTAGACAGCAGTGGGTGTGCCATGACTCCCCTCTGTGGGTAGAAAACAGTGGGTTTGCCATGAGTCCCGGATGTGGTAGACATCAGTTAGTGTGCCATGAGTCCCCTCTGTGGGTAGACAGCAGTGTGTGTGACATGACTCCCTCTGTGGTAGACAGCAGATGGTGTGCCAAGAGCTCTCTCTGTGGTAGACTGCAATCAGTGTGCCATGAGTCCCTCTGTGGTAGACAGCAGTGGGTGTGCCATGAGTCCACTCTGTGGTATATAGCAGTAGGTTTATCATGTGTTCCCACTGTGGTGGACAGCAGTGGGTGTGCCATATATTTCCTCTGTGTGTATACAGCAGTGGGTCTGCCATGAATCCCATCTATTGGTTGAAAGCCATGGGTGTGGCATAAATTCGCTCTGTTGATGACAGAATTGAGTGTTGCTATAATCGTCTTTGAGGGTATACAGCAGTGGGTGTGCCATGAGTTCTCTCTGTGGTTAGACAGCAGTGGGTACCATGAGGTACCATGAGAGTATACAGCAGTGAGTGTGCCATGAGTACCCTCTGTATGTAGAGAACAGTGGGTGTTCCACGAATCACTTCTGTGTTTCAGCATTGGTGGGTGTGCCACCAATCCCCTCTGTTGTACACAGCATTGGGTGTGCCATAAGTCCATTCCATTGTAGACAGCAGTTGGTGTGCCATATGTTCATTCTTTGGGTAGAAAACAGTGGGTGTGTTATTAGTCCCATCTATGGGTAGAGAGCAGTGGGTGTTCCATGAGGCCATTCTGGTAGAGAGTAGTGGTTATGCCATCAGTCCCTCTATGATAGACAGCAGTGGGTGTGCTATGAGTCTCATCTATGGATAGACAGCAGTATGTGTGCCATGAGTACCCCCTGTGTTAGACAGGAATGGCTGTGCCCTGAATCTCATCTATGAGTAGACAGCAGTTGTTGTGCCATCAGTTCCCTCTGCAGTAGACTGCAGTGGTTGTGGCAGGAGTCCTCTCTGGTGGTAGAATGTGGTGAGTATTCCATGAGTTCCCTATGTGTTATTCAGGAGTGTGTGTTCAATGAATCCAGTATATGTGTAGACAGCCTTGGATGTGCCATGAGTCCCCTCTGTGGCAGACAGCAGTGTGTGTACAATGAATACCCTCTGTGGGTAGACAGTAGTGGGTGTGCCATGAGTATGCTCTGTGCTAGACTGCAGTATGTGTGCCATGAGTACCCAGTGTGGGTAGACAGCATTGGGTGTGTCTTGGTTCCACAATTTGGGTAGACAACAGTGATTGTGTCATGAGTCCCATCCATAGTTAGACAGCAGTGGGTGTGACATATGTCCCCTCTATTGTAGACAGTAGTGGTTGTGGCAGGAGTCCCCTCTGAGGGTAGAGAGCATTGAGAGTGCCATGAGTCCCCACTGTGGTAGACAGCAGTGGATGCGCTATGAGTCCTCTGTCAGTAGGTAGTAGTGGGTGTGCCAATAGTCCCCTCTGTGGTAGACAGCAGAGGTTGTGCAGCAGTGCCCTCTGTGGGTAGACAACATGTGTGTGCAATGAGCCCCCTCTGTGGTTAGACAGCAGTGGTTGTGCCATGACTCCCCAATGTGGTAGCAATGGGTGTGCCAAGTATCCCATATGATGGTAGAGAGCAGTGATACTGCCAGGGTCCCCCATATGGTAGACAGCATTGTGTGTGCAAAGAGTCTCATCTGTGGTAGATAGCAGTGGGCGTGCCATGAGTCCCCTGTGTAGTCAACAGTCGTGGGTGTGCCATTAGTGTACTCTGGGTAGACAGGAGTGGTTGTGCCATGTGACCCCTAAGTGGTAGAGAGCAGTGGGTGTGCCTGATTCTCTCTGTGGTAAACAGTAGTGGTTGTGCCATGAGTGCCCTCTATGGTAGACAGCAGTGTGTGTGTTATGACCCCTCTGTGGTAGACAGCAGTTGGTGTGCCATGAGTTTTTCTGTGGTAGACCGCAATTAGTTTTCCATGAGCCCCACTGTGGTAGACAGCAATGTGTGTGCCATGAGTCCACTCTGTGGTAGATAGCAGTGGGTGTATCATGAGTCCCCACTGTGGTAGATAGCAGTGGGTGTATCATGAGTCCCCACTGTGGTAGACAGCAGTGTGTGTGCCATAAATCTCCTCTGTGCGCATACAGCAGTGGGTTTCCCATGAATCCCGTCTATTGGTTGAAATTCATGGTTGTGCCATGAATTCCCTCTGTGGATGAGAGAAATGGGTGTTGCTATAATTATATTTGAGGGTATACAGCAGTGGTTGTGCAATGAGTCCCCTGTGTGGTTAGACAGCACTGGGTGTGCCATGAGTTCCCTCTGTGTTAGATATCATTGGATGTGCCATATGTCCATTCTTTGGGTAGACAGCAGTGGGTGTGTCGTGAATCCCATCTATGGGTAGACAGCAGTGGGTGTTCCATGAGGCCACTCTGTGATAGACAGTAGTGGGTGTGGCAGGAATTCTCTCTGAGGGTAGACAGCAGTAGGTGTTCCATGAGTCCCCTCTGTTGTAGACCTCAGTGGGTGTGCCATCAGTCCCCTCTGTGGATAGACAGCAGTGGTTGAGACATGAGTCCCCTCTGCAGTTGATAGCTGTGTGTGTGCCATGAGTCCCCTCTGTGGGTAGACAGCAGTTTTTTTGACAATAGTTCCCTCTGTGGCAGAAAGCAGTGTGTGCACATAGTACCTTCTGTGGTTAGAGAGCAATGTTTGTGCCATGAGTCCCCTCTGTAGTTGAGAGCAGTCGGTGAGTCAAGAAAGAGTCCCCTATGTGGGTAGAAAGCTATGGTTGGGCCATGAGTCCCCTCTGTGGTAGACAGCAGTGGGTGTGGCATGAATCCTCTCTTTGGTTGACAGCTGTGTGTGTGCCAGGAGGCCCCTCTGTTAGTAGAGGGGAGTTTGATTTTATAAGTTCCCACTGTGGTAGACAGCAGTGGTTTTCCCATGAGTCCCCTCTGTGATAGACATCAGGGGACATACCATGGGTCCCTTCTGTTGTAGATAGCAGTGGTTGTGCCATGAGTCCTGACTATGGGTAGAGAGAAGTGGGTGTGCCATGAGTTTCCAGTGTTGTAAACTGCAGTGGTTGTCTCATGATTCCTCTCTACTATAGACTGCAGTATGTGTGCCATGAAAACCCTTTGTGGGTAGACAGAATGGGTGTGTCATAAGTCCCCTATATTTGTAGAAAATATTGGTTGTCCCATGAGTCCCCTCTGTGGTAGACAACATTGGGTGTTCTACAATTCTTCTATGTGGTACACCACAGTGGGAGTGCCATTAGTTCCCTCTGTGTTTAACAGAAGTGGGTGTGCCATGAGTCCCCACTGAGGGTAGACAGGATTGGGTGTGCCATGAGTTCCCTCTGTGGTAGAAAGCAGTGGGTATCCCATGAGTCCCCTCTGTGGTACCATGAGCATTTGGGGTACCATGAGTCCCCACTGAGGGCAGACAGGATTGGGTGTGCCATGAGTCCCCTATGTGAGTAGACAGCAGTGAGTGTGCCATGAGTAATCTTCTGGGAAGACAGCAGTGGGTGTGCCATGAGTCCCCACTGTGAGTAGACAGCAACGGGTGTGACATAAGTCCCCTGTGTGGTAGACAGCAGTGGTCGTGCCATGAGTCCCCTCTGTTTTAGACAGCAGTGAGTGTGCCATGAGTCCCCTCTGTGTGTAGACAGCACTGGGTGTGCCAAGACTCAGTTCTCTGTGTAGACACTCATGGGTGAGCCGTGAATCCCCTGAGTGGTAGACAACAGTGGTTGTGACATGAGTCCCCTTTGTGGTATACAACAGTGGGTGTTCTATGAGTCTCCACTGTGGTAGACAGCAGGGTGTATGACATAAGTTCCCTCTGTGGTAGAGAGCAGTGGTTTTGGCAGAAGTCCCCTCAGATGGTAGACAGCATTAGGTGTGCCCTGAGTCCCCTTGGTGGATGACAGCCATGGGTGTGCCAATAGTTCACTCTGTGGTAGACAGCAGTGGATGTAAAATAGTGCCCTCTGTGGGTAGACAGCAGAGTTTATAACATGAGTCCCCTCTGTAGTTGAGTGCAGTGCCAAGAGTCACCTCTCATGGCATAACCACTGCTGTGTACCACACAGGGGATTCATGGCACACCCATGAGTCCTCTCTGTTGTAGAGTGCAGTGGGTGTGCCATGAGTCCCCTCTGTGGGTAGTCAGCAGTGTGTTTGCCATGAGTCCCCTCTGTGGGTAGACAGCAGTGGGTGTGCCAATAGTCTGCTCTGTGTTAGACAGCAGTGGGTGTGCCAATAGTCTGCTCTGTGTTAGACAGCAGTGGGCATGCAATAGTGCCCTCTGTGGGTAGACAGCAGTGGATGTGCCATGAGTCCCCTGTGTAGTAGACAGCAGTGGGTGTGCCATGAGTACCCTCTGTGATTGAGAGCAGTAAGTGTGCCATGATTCACTCTTGGTAGATAGCAGTGGGTGTGCCATGAGTCCATTCTGTGGTAGACAGAAGTGTGTGCCATCAGTACCCCCTGTGTTAGACAGGAGTGTGTGTGCCCTGAATCTCGTCAATGGGTAGACAGCAGTTGGTGTGCCATCAGTTACCTCTATGGCAGACTGCAGTGGTTCTGGCATGAGTCCTTTCTGAAGGTAGACAGACTTGGATGTGCCATGAGTCCCCTCTGTTGTAAACATCAGGGTGTGTTCCATGATTCCTCACTGTGAGTAGACATGAGTGGGTGTGCCATGAGTCCCCTATGTGTGTAGACATCAGTGAGTGTGCCATAAATCCCCTCTGTGGGTTGACAGCAGTGGGTGTGCCATGTGACCCTCTGTGGTTAGACAAGAGTGGGTGATCCATGAGTTCCCTCTGTGGTAGACAACAGTGGGTGTTCCATGATTCTCCTCTGAGGAAGGCAGAAGTGAGAGTTCCATGAGTTCCCTCTATGGTAGACAGCACTGGGTGTGCCATGAGTCCCTCTGTGGTAGACAGTGGTGGGTGTGCCATGAATTGCTTACATGTGAGACAGCAGTGGGTTTTCCATGAATCCACTCCGTGGTAGACAAAAGTGGGTGTGCCTTGAATCCCCTCTGTGGTAGACAGCAGCGGTTGTGTCATGAGTATGCTTTGTGGTTAGAAAACAGTGGAGTTGCCATGTGTCCCCTCTGTTATAGAGAGTTGTCCATCTTCCATGAGTCCCCTCTGTGGTACAGACCAGTGGGTGTGCCATGAGTCCCTTGTTTGGTAGAAATCAGTGTGTTTGCCATGAGTAGTAGACAGCAGGTGGTGTTCCATCAGTCCCTTCTGTGGTAGAAAGCACTGGGTGTGCCTTGAGTCCCCTCTCTGAGTAGACATCAGTGGGTTTGCCATGAGTCCACTCTATGGTTACACAGCAGTCGTTGTGCCATGAGTTTTTTCTGTCGTAGACAGTAGTGTGTGTGCCATGAGCTCCCTCTCTGATAGACAGCAATGGGTGTGCCATGAGTCCACTCTGAGTAGACAGCATTGGATGTGTCATGAGTCCCCTCTGTGTTAGATAGCAGTGGATGTGCCATGAATTCCCTCTGTTGTACACAGCAGTCAGTGTGCCATGAGTTCCCTCTATGGGTTGACAGCAGTGGGTGAGCCATGAGACCTTTCTGTGGTGGAAAACAGAGGGTGTGACCTGAGTCAACTCTGCGGTGCAACATAAGATACCTCTGTGGGTAGAAAGCAGTGGATGTGCCATGAGTCAAATCTGTGTTAGAGAGCAGTAGGTGTGCTATGAGTCCCATCTGTGGTAGAAATCAGTGGCTGTGCCATGAGTCCCCTATGAGGTAGACAGCAGTGGGTGAGTCTTGAGTCCCCTCTGTGGGTAGACAAAAGTGGTGTGCCATGAATTCCCTATGTTGTAAACAACAGTGGGTTTGATGAGAGCAGCCTCAGTGGTAGACAGCACTCGGTGTACCATGAGTTGCAAAGTGGCAGAGAACAGTGGGTGTGCCATGAGTTCCCTATGTGGTAGACAGCAGTGAGTGTGCCATGAATCCCCCCTGTGGTTGACAGCAGTGGGTGAGCCATGAGTCACATCTGTGGTACACAGCAGTGGGTGTGCCATGAGTCATCTCTGTGGGTAGACAGCAGGGGGGCATAATTCCCTTCTGTGGTAGACAGCAGTGGGTGTGCCATGATTCCCCTCTGTGGTAGACAGCAGTGGGTGTGCCATGATTCCGCTCTGTGGTAGACAGCAGTGGGTGTGCCATGAGTCCCCTCTGTAGTAGACAGCAATGGATGTCCCATGATTCCATTTGTGGTAGAATGAAGTGGGTGTACCATGAGTCCCATCTATGGGTAGACAGCAGTTTGTGTGCCATGAGCTCTTGCTGTGGTAGACAGTAGTAGGTGTACCATGAATCCCTCTGTGGTAAACAGTAGAAGGTTTGCCATGAGTCCCACTGTGGTAGAGAGCAATGGGTACGCCAGGAGTCCCCTCTAGTGTAAACAGCAGGTGGTGTTCCATCAGTCCCTTCTGTGGCAGACATCAGTGGGTGTGCCAAGAGTTCTCCCTGTTGTAGACACCAGTGGGTAAGCCATTATATCTCTCTGTGGTAGACAAAACTCAGTGTGCCATGAGGCCCTAGGTGGTTGACAGCAGTAGGTGTTCCATGAGTCCCCTCTGTGGTGCATAGCAGTGGGTGTGCCATGAGACCAATCCATTGTAGAAAGCAGTGGGTGTGCCATGAGCTCTCTCTGTGGTTAGACAGGAGTGTGAGTGCCATGAGTCCACTCTGTGGTAGATAGCGGTGGGTGTGCCATGAGTTCCAACTGTGGTACACACCATTTGGTGCCCCTTGAGTTTGTTCCGTGGTTCAACAGCCATGGGTGTTCCATGAGACCACTCTTTGGTGGACAGCAGTGGGTGTGCCTTTAGTCCCCCATGTGATAGACAGCTGTGGGTTTTCCATGAAACGCTCTGTCATACAAAAAAGTGGGTTAACCATGAGTCAATCTGTGATAGATAGCAGTGTGTGTGCCATTAACTCCTTCTGAGGTTACAAAGCAGTGGGTTTTCCTTGAGTCCCCACTGTGGGTAGACAACTATAGGTGTGCCATGAATCCCCTCTATGGTAGACAGAAATGTGTGTGCTCTGTGTCCACTCTCTGGGTAGACAGAATTGGGTATGCCATGAGTTTCTTCTCTGGTAGACAGTAGTGGGTGTGCCATGAGCTCCCTCTGTGGTAGTCAGCAGTGTGTGTGCCTTGAGCTCTCTCTGTGGTAAACAGCACTGGGTGTGCCATGAGTCACTCTGTGATAGCAGAACTTGTGCCACAAGTCCCCTCTGAGGTAGACGGTATTTGGTGTGCCATGAGTCCCCTCTGTGGTGGACAGCATTAGGTGTGACATGAGTATTACCTGTGTGGTGGCAGTTATGGGTGTGCCATGGGTCCCATCTGTGGCTAGAGATAGTGGGTGTGCCAAGATCTCCCTCTCTGGTTAGAGAGCAGTATGTTTGCCATGAGTCACCTCTGTGGGTACACAGCAGTCAGAGAGCCATGAGTCCACTCTTTGGTACACAGCAGTGGCTGTGCTATGAATCCACTCTAGGGATACACAGTTGTGCGTGTGCCATGAGTCCCCTCCATGGGTAGACAGCAGTGCATGGGTCATGGTTCCCCTCTGTGGTATACAGAATTGGAGGTATGATAAGTCCTCTCTATGCATAGACAGCAATGTCTGTGTCATGAGTTCCCTTTTGGTAGACAACAGTAGTTTTGCCATGAGTTTTCTCTGTGGTAGACAGCAGTAGGTATGCCATGAGTCACCTCTGTGTGCAGACAGCAGTGAGTGTGCAATGACTCCATTTGTGTAGAGAGCAGTGGGTGTGCCACAAGTCACCTCTGTGAGTAGTCAGCAGTGAGTGTGCCAAGATTCCCCTCTGTTGTAGACACAAGTGGGTGTGCCATGATTCCTTCTCTAGATAGAAAACAGTGGTTTTGCCATTAGTCCCCTCTGTGGTAGACAGCAGTGGGTGTGACATGAGTTCCCTCTCTTGAAGACAGCAGTGGGTGAGCCTGATTCCCTCTGTGGTGGACAAAAGTGATTGTGTCATGAGTCCTGTCTTTGGTTGAAAACAGTGGGTGTGTTATGAGTACTCCTGTGGTAGACAGCTGTGGATGTACCATGAGTCCCCTCAGTGGTGGACATCAGTGGGTGTACTGTGAGTCTTCTCTCTGGTAGACAGCAGTGGGTGTGCCATGAGTTCCCACGTGGTAGGCAGCAGTGGGTGTGACATGAGTCCCATCTATGGTAGAGAGCATTGGGAGTTCCAAGAGTCACCTCTGTGGTAGAAAGCAGTGGGTGTTCCATGAATACCCTCTGTGGTAGACAACAGTGTGTGTGCCATGAGTGCCCTCTGTGGTAGAAAGGAGTCGGTGTGCCATTAGTACCCTCAGAGTGAACAGCAGTGTGGGTGCTGTCCCCTCTGTGGTAAACAGCATTGTGTGTGACATGAGCTCCCTCTATGGTAGACAGCACTAGGTGTGCCATGAGTTCCTCTGTGGTAGACAGCAGTAGGTGTGCCATGAGTCCACTCAGTGGTAGACAGCAGTTGTTCTGCAATGAGTCCCCTCTGTTGGTAGACTGGATGGGTGTGCCAAGAGACCTCTCTCTGGGTAGACCCAATTGGGTGTGTAATGTTTCCCCTCTGTGGTTAGACATCAGTGGTTGTGCCATGAGTCCCCTCTGTGTTAGACAGCTCTGGGTGTGGCATGAGATCCTTCTGTGGAAGATAGCAGTGGGTGGGCCAAGAGTTCAATACCTGGTAAAGAGCAGTGGGTGTGCCCTGACCTCCCTCAGTGGTAGAGAGCAGTGGTTGTGCCATGATTCCCTCTGTAATAGGTAGAAATATGTGTGCTGACTCCACTGTGTGGTAGACAGCAATGGATATGCCATGATTACCCTCTGTGGTAGACAGCATTGGGTGTGCACAGAGTACACTCTATGGTAGACATCACTGGGTGTGCCAGGAGTACCCTCTTTAGTAGACATCAGTGGGTGTGAAAAGAGTCCCCTCTATGGTAGACACCAGTGGGTGTGCCATGATTCCCTCTGTTGAGAAAGCAGTGTGTGTTCCATGAGTTCCCTCTGTGGTAGAAGGCAGTGGGTGTACCTGATTCATTCTGTGGTAGACAGCAGTGGGTGTTCCTTGAGTACGCTCTGTGGTAGACTTCAGTGGGTGTGACAAGAGTCGCATTTGGGTACACTGTAGTGGGTGTGTCATGTGTCCCCTCTGAGGTAGACAGCAGTGGGTGTGCATGATTCCCTCTGGGGTAGACAGCAGTGATTTTGCCATGAGTCCACTCTGTTGTATACAGCAGTGGATGTGTCATAAGTCCCATCTGTGGTAGACAGCAGTAACCATCCCATGAGTCGCCTCTGTGGTAGATATCAGTAGGTGTGCCATGATTCCCACTTTGGTAGAGAGCAGTGGGTGTTCCATGAGTACCCTGTGTTGTAGACAGCAGTGTGTGTGCTGAGTATACTCCTTGGTAGACAGCAGTGGGTGTGCCATGAGTCCCATTAGTGGTTCAATGAAATGGTGTGCAGTGTCCCCTATGTGGTAGATAGCAGTGTGTGGGCCATAATACCCTCTGTCTTTGACAGGAGTGGGTGTGCCAACAGTCCCCTCTGTGGTAGATTGCAGTGGGTGAGACATAAGTCCACTCTGTGGTAGACATCAGTGGGTTGGCCATGAGTCCCCTCTGTGGGTAGAAAGGTGCTGGTGTTCCATTAGTCCCCTCTGTTGGTATACAGCAGTAGGTGTGCCATGAGTCCACTCAGAGGGTAGACAGAACTGGTTATGCCATGAGACCCCTCTTGGTTGACAGCAGTGGGTGTGCTGTGAGTCCCATATGTGGTAGACAGCAGAGGTTGTGCCATGAGTCCCTTCTGTTGGTACACAGAAGTGGGTATGCCATGAGTCCCCTCTGTGGTAGACACAGTTGGTGTGCCATGAGTCCCCTCTGAGGTAGACAGCAGGGCCCAGTAGTCCCCTCTGTGGGTAGACAAAAGTGGGTGTGCCATGAGTCCCCTCTGTGGGACATAGGCATAGGTGTGCCATGAGTCTACTCTGTAGTAGATAGCAGTGGATTTGGAATGATTACCCTCTGTGGTAGATAGCAGTGGTGTGCCATGAGTTCCCTATATTGTAGACAGCAGTGCTTGTTCCATGTGCCTTCTCTGTGTTAGACAGAAGTGCATGTGCCATGAGTTTACTGTGTTGTAGACAAAATTAGTGTGCCTTGTGTCCCCCTTGGTACAGAAGTGGGTGTGACAGAAATCCCCTCTGTGGTAGATAGCAGTGGGTATGCCAAGAATCCCCTCTGTGGTAGTCAGCATTGTTGGTGACATGAGGCCTCTCTGTGGTAGACAGCAGTGGATGGGCCATGATTACCCTCTGTGGTAGACAACAGTTGGTGTGCCATGATTTCCATCTTTGGCTAGACAGCAGTGGTGTGCCATGATTCCCTCTGTGTTAGACTGCAGTGGGTGTGACATGAGTCCCCCTTGTGGTAGACAACAGTGGCTTTGCCATTAATCACCTTTGTGGTAGACAGCTCTGGGTGTCCCATCAGTCCCTCTGTGATAGGCAGCAGTATATGATCCATGAATCCCCTCTGTGGTAGCCAGCAGTGGGTGTGCAATGAGTGCCCTCTGTGCTAGACAGCAGTGGATGTGCCATGAGGTCCCTCTTTGGGTAGACATCAGTGTGTGTGCCTTGAGTACCTTCTGTTGTAGACAGAAGTAGGTGAACCATGAGCTTGCTCAGTCTTAAAATGTTTTGGGTGTGCCATGAGTACCCTCTGTGTTGTTCAGCAGTAGGTGTGCCATGAGTACCCTCTGTGGTAGACAGAAATGGGTATGCCATGACCTTTCTCTCTGAGCAGACAACAATGGGTGTGCCTTTAGCCCATTCTATGGTAGACAGCATTGTGTGGGCCATGATACACTCTGTGGTAGACATCAGTGGGTGTGCCATGAATTCCATCTCCGGTAGACAGCAGTGGGTGTACCATGACCTCCAACTGTGGTAGACAGAAGTGGTTGGGCCATGACTTCTCTTTGTGAGTAGACAAAAGGGGGTGTACCATGAGTGCACTCTGTGGTAGACAGCAGTGTGCATGCCATAAGCTCACTCTGTGGTTAGACTGCAGTGGGTGTGCCAGGATTTCCATATGTGTTAGGCAGCAGTGGGTGAGTCATGAATCCCCTCTGTGGTAGACAGTAGTGGTATGACATGAGTCCCTCTGTGGTCAGTGTGCCATGAGATATCTCTGTGTTAGGCAGCAATTGGCTGGGATATGAACTCCCTCTGTGGTAGACAACAGTGGGTATGCCATGCATCCCCTCTCTGTATAGACATCAGTGGGTGTGCCATTATTTCCTCTGTGATAGACAGCAGTGGGTGTGCTATGAGTTCCTTCTGTGGTAGATAGCAGTTGTTGCACCATGAATATCCTCTTTGCTTAGACATATGACCCCTTTGTAGTAGACAGTACATGGTGTACCATGAGTAACTCTGTGCTAAACAGCAGTAGGTGTGACATGTGTCGCTCTGTGGTAGATAGCAGTGAGTGGGCCATGAGTCCTCTCTGTGGTTAGACAGCTGTGTGTGTGCCATGATACCCCTGTGTTGGTCGACATTAGTGGGTGTGCCATGAGCCCCTCTGTGAATACACAGTTATGGGTGTGACATGTGTCCCCTCTGTGGTCGACAATAGTGTGTGTCCCATGAGTCTCCAATGTGGGAAGATATCACTGGGTGTGCCATAAGTCCCCTCTGTGGTAGACAACAGTGTGCCATGAGCTACCTCAGCGGTAGACAGCACTGTATATACCATGAGTTCCTCTGTGGTACATAGCGGTACATGTGCCATGAATCCACTCTGTAGTAGACAGCTGTGGGTGCGCCATGAGTTTTCTCTATTGTAAGCAGCAGTGCTTGTGCCATGTGCTTCCTCTGGGGTATAAAGCAGTGGATGTACCATGAGTTCACTCTGCCATAGACAAAATGGGTGTGCATGTGTAGCAATTGGTACAGAAGTTGGTGTGATGGAAATCCCCTCTGTGGTAGAAAGCAGTGGGTGTGCCAAGAGTCCACTCCGTGGTAATCAGCAGTGGGTGTGCCATGAATCCCCTCTGTGGTAGACAGCAGTGGGAGTGACATGAGTACCCCTTTGTGGTGCACAGCAGTGGGTGTGTCAGGATTTCCCTCTGTGGTTAGACAGCAGTGAGTATGCCATGAGTCCTCTCTGTGGTAGACAGCAGTGGGTGTGCTATGATTACCCTCTATGGTAGAGAGCATTGGGTGTGCCATGAACACCCTATGTGGTAGACTGCAGTGGGTGTAACATGAGTATCTTCTGTGGTAGACAGAAGTGGGTAAGCCATGAGTCCCCTCTGTGGTAGACAGCATTGGGTGTGCCATGAGTCCAGCCTTAGGTAGACATTAGTTGGTTTGCCATGTTTTCCATCTGTGGTAGACAGCAGTGGGTTTTCCATGAGTCCCCTCAGTGGTATAGAGCAATGCATGTGCCGAGTCCCCTCTGTGGTAGACAGCAGTAGTTGTGCCATGAAACCCCTCTATGAGTAGACAGCATGAGTCTTCTTTGTGGTAGACAGCTGTTTGTGTGCCAGGAGCTTCCCCTGTAGTAGACAGCAGTGTTTGTGCATGGGTCCTATGTGGTAGACAGCAGTAGGTGTACCATGAATCCCCTCTGTTTTAGACAACAGAAGTGTGATATGAGTACTCTCTGTGGTAGACAAGTGTGGGTGTACCATGATTACCCTCTGTGTGTAGACCACAGTGGGTTTGCATGAGTCCTCTGTTGTAGACATTAGTAGGTGTGCCATGAATCCCCTCTGTGCTTGACCGCAGTGGGTGTGCTGGGAGACCAGTCTGTGGTAGAAAGCAGTGGGTGCGTCATGACTTCCCTCTGTGGTAGACGACAGTGTGTGTGCCATGAATTCCCCCTTTGTTAGACAGCATGGTGTGTGCCATGAGTGCCCTATCTGGTAGACAGGGGTGGTTGTGCCATGGGTCCCCTCTGTATGTACACAGAAGTAGGTGTGCCATGATTCCCATTTTTGGGTAGACATCAGTGGTTGTCCCATGAGTCCACACTTAGTATATAGCAGTGGGTGTGCCATGAGTCCCCTCTGTGGTAGACAGCAGTTTGTGTGCCATGAGTCACCTCTGTTTGTACACAGCAGTGCATGTTCCATGAGTCATCTCTGTGGGTAGACAGCATTGGGTGTGCCATGAGTCCCCTCTGTGGGAAGACAGCAGTGGGTGTGCCATGATTTTCCTCTGTGGTAAACAGCAGTTGGTGTTCCATGAGTCACCTTTGTGGTAATCAGTAGTGGGAGTGCCATGAGTTTCCTCTGTGGTAGAGAGCAGTGGGTGCTCCATGAGTCCTCTCTGTGGTAAACAGCATGTGTGTGCCATGAGTCCCCTCTGTAGTAGACAGCAGTGGGTGTGCCACGAGTCCACTCTTGTAGACAGCAGTCGGTGTGACATGTGTCCCCTCTGAGGTAGACAGTCATGGGTGGGCCATGAGTTTCACAGTGGTAGGTAGCATTGGGTGTGCCATAAGTCCCCTATGTGGGTCAAGAGCAATGGGTGTGCCATGAGTCCCCTCTGTGGTTGACAGCAGTGGGTATGATATTAGTCCCCTCTGTTGTAGAATGCAGCTGGTGTGCCATGAGCTCCCTCTGTGGTAGACACTGTGGGTGTGCTCTTAGTCCCCTAGATGGTAGACAGCAGTGGGTGTGCCTTTAGTCTCCTCTGTGGGAAGGTATAAGTGGGTTTGCCATTAGGGCCCTTTGTGGTAGACAGCAATGGGTGTGCCAAGAGCTCACTCTGTGGTAGACAGCAGTGCGTTTGCATGAGTCCTGTGTTGTAGACATCAATAGATGTGCCATGAATCCCCTCTGTGCTAGACAGCAGTGGGTGTTCCGGTAGTCCACTCTGTGTTAGAAAGCAGTGGGTGAGTCATGAGTTCCCTCTGTGGGGAGATGGCAATGTGTGTGCCATGAGTCCCCTTTCTGGTAGACAGAGATGGGTGTGCCATGAGTACGCTCTGTTTGTACACAGAAGTAGGTGTGCCACAATTCCCCTTTTTGGGTAGACATCAGTGGTTGTCCCATGAGTCCACACTGGAGTTTATAGCAGTGTGTGTGCCATGAGTCCTCTCTGTGGTAGACAACAGTTTGTGTGCCATGAGTCCCCTCTGTTTGTACACAGCAGTGTATGTTCCATGAGTCATCTCTGTGGGTAGAAAGCAGTGGGTGTGCAAAGATTTTCCTCCATGGGAAACAGCAGTGGGTGTTCTGAGTCCCCTCTGTGGTAAACACAGTGGATGTGCCATGAGTTCCCTTTGTGCTATACAGCAGTAGGTGTCCCAGTAGTCCCCTCTGTGGTAGACAGCAGTGGGTGTTTCATGAGTCCCCTCTGTGGTAGACACAGTGAGTGTGCCATAAGCTCCTCTGTGAGTAGTTAGCAGTGAGTGTGCCATGAGTCCCAAATATTGTAGACAGCAGTGGGTGTGCCAAGAGTTCCCTCTGTGGGTAGACAGCAGTGATTGTGCCATAAGTTCCTCTGTGGTAGACAGTATTGTTTGTGCCATGAGTTCCCTCTATGGTAGACAGCAGTAGGTTTTCCATGAGTTCCCTCTGTGTGTTGACAGCATTGGGAATGCCATGAGACCACTCTGTGGCAGACAGCAGTGGGTGTGCCATGAGCTCCTCTCTTGTTAGATAGCAGTGATTTTGCCATGACCCCCTCTGTGTAGACAGCAGTAGGTGTGCCATAAGTCCACTCTTTGGTAAAAAGCAGTGGATGTGCAATGAGTGTGCTCTGGGGGTAGGCAGCAGTGTGGTGATACGAGTCCCCTCTGTAGTATGAATCTCCTCTGTGGTAGACACCAGTGGGTCTGCCATGAGTACCCTCTGTGCAAAGGCCTAAGTGGTTGTGCCAGGAGGGCCCTCTGTCATAGACATCAGTGTGTGTGCCATGAGACCCTTCTGTGCAAAGGCATAAGTGGGTGTGCCATGAGTCCCCTCTGTGCAAAGGCATAAATGGGTGTTGTAATGTATAAAGCTGTTCCCCCACCCTTTCCATTGCAGCCATTTTCCCCGCCTCCCAACCACTTGTCAATCTGTGAACATCCTAGCTAGCAATTTGTTCATCAGGCAGCTTGCAATTATCCTTCTCCATTATTGGTCCCCTGTTAGCCTGGTGGGATTCTTAAAGATCACTTCACCGCCATCTTTACTCTCTTGCTTTTCTCTCCCCCTGACTTGCTTTCTTTCTCCTCCTCACCTTCTACTTTCTCTAGCGCATGCCCTTTCTCTTTCCATTCTCTTTTCCTCTCATTTTCTCTCTTACCCTACAGGGAGACACTCTGTTTGCTTAATAAATTCCCTTATGTGATTTCCTGTGTCTGGTGTGGTTTCCATGGGATCCCTTACATTGGTGCCGTGACTCAGATGGGTTCTTCCACTGTTTCTTAAGCAAGTGGAACCCCATCTGAGCCCCAGTGCCCCCCGGACACAGCCTTGCCTTCCATTCTGCCCAGACGCTCTGCTCTGCATCCATGATTGGACTTCAGATTTGTGAGTCCCCCAGGCGGATTCCCCTAGGCCAATTCACCCCCAGCCATGGCTAGCCCCCCTAGTCGGTCTTATCTGCCAGGTGGATTCCTGATTTTATTGTGGAGATCTCTCTCAGGGTTGAGGCTCATCTCACACTCACACTCGTACTCGAAAACCCTGATATCAGGTCCTCAACTCTTCTCGGTTTTTGCCTGGCCCCACATTGATGTTTGTGTGATGACACCATCTATGTGCTGCCTTCTCATCTCCAGTCAACTACTCTGTGACCTCAGGATGCTGGGGCACAGACTCCACTGTATCAGCCTCCACCATGGGATCTAGGTCCTCCATTCCAGCAGATTCAACCCCTCACCTGACTCTCTGTTTATATTTGGCCACAGTACCCTTTAGACAATCAATCCAAAACAGCCAGGTAGACCCTGGCCACAGACTCAGCTGTATCAGTCTCCACCATGGGACCTGGGTCCTCCAATCTGGCAGATTCAACCCTGGGAACCCTTCACCTTACCCCCGGCTTAAAGTCATCAAAATTCCTTTGCATAATGGCACACAGCTTCTGTGAGTGAGAGGGCAGATGGAAAGGGATTCCTTATCTTCAAGTCTCTTCTTTCTTGCGCTTCTATGTTCTTCCTGCAAACTCAAAAGCCTCCTTCTTTCCCCCTCTTAACTCCAACTTCAACTCAGCTGTTTCTGCTTCCATTCCCCAGCCCAGTCCACCTAGTCCTCCTGCCACAAGGTTCTGCATATGCCGGTGTGGAGGGAGTAACAAGCCCAACCATCAGTGGCATGTCCCAGTAAGGAGTATGATGTAGCAACCCCATTCCCCACAAGTAGTGGGAAATAATGTTTCACAATTTTCTGCATCCAAACCTGAATTGATTACTAACCAGGAAAAAGGGTTAAAATGCCCTAGGCATCAAGTTTCTGCTAGAACCTGTTAGCTCCTTTCAGATCCAGATCTCAGTCAAGGCTTATATTGAAATGTAAATGGAAGAAGCCAGAATGCTCAGTGGGAGACCAGTCACAAACCCAAGGAAAAGTGTCCATTTTAAATTTCTCCTGGGCTGCAACTCAGAATACTTTTTCTCTCCCTTTCACCTCTTCTCTCTTTCTCATTTTCTCATACTATAATTAATGGCCATTAGCATTTTTCTTCTATAACTCTTGTTTTTCTTAAGTGCTATATTTTTGAGCTCACAATTTTGATCCTACATACCTAGGTTAATGATTTTTGATTAGTTCTTTTTATCCAACTCTAGAGTTATTTTTGAACATCTGTTACATTGCAATGGAGATAAACATTATAAGACCTTTACTTTTGTGTTAAATATAAGTGTGCGCAAAATTAAAATTTAAAAAATGGATCCAAATACTTTTAATTTATGTGATTTAAAAGTTTCAATATAAATTGGGTAAACTAATAGAAGCAAAACATCTTTAAAATTAACTCATAAGTCTCTAGGTGGTCAAACTAATTAAATGTTGATGTTTATAAAATGTCTAACATCAATTTTTCTAGGACCTTTCTTCCACAGGAAAGAGACGGCAAATACTGTTGGTACACTTGTGATATCTTGGTATTTTTACAATAAGATGAGTGAATTAGAGTTGACATGTATGGGATTACTCAAATGTGTTTGTTAGAGACATCTGATTAATTTACAAAGTTATTCCATGGAGTAACATACTTAAAAACATTATTCTTTGTGTATTAAATGTGTTCATATTTTCCAGGTATACATGCCTTTAAAGCAAAAAAAAAATTATCAAACTGCTATTCTCCAAATTAAACTTGTCTGTAATGGTAATTTTAAACTCATCATTTAATGTTCTATTATAGGACCTGTCATCAATAGGGTATATGCAAAATTTGTGACACTGAGATAAAAGAAATTTAAATGTAAATGTATTTCTAAAAATTAGTGAAAGCCTGATTTGTTTAAGGGTTAATATCATGAAACATGAAAGCATTTTGCCACTATGCCACACAAAATGAAAGTTAAAACTCTCTCAGTCTTTCTTTGATTCATGTTTTAGATATAATGTTAAATTGTTTTAACTAATGTTCATATATAATGCACAGTAGCAAAAATGGGACAACAGTGACTGAGATTGGGGTCTCTGACCTCATGACTGTGGCATGCTTGGTGCCTGGGAGTGTTCCTGTGCAGGGGTACAAGATGCCTAACTGCTGTGGCAGTACCCTCCCTGGGAAGGCTCTATACAGGAAGCCTATCAGCTCTGACATTGATCTCAGGCACACAGCTCTTGGGCAGGAAGGAATTCTTTTGCTATATAACCAGTGTTTCATTGGATCCCTTCTCTGGTTCCTGTCCACCTTACAGTAACTTTGGACATTGGACTTCCTTGAGAGCTACACAGAGCTCCTAACATTGCACTTTGCAGCTCTGAAAAAAGTTACATAAATGTCCTAGTCTCTGTAAGTTTCCTGAAAACAAAGAATAATGTTTACATACATATAAAAAGATTGCTGACATAACTCTTTAGATCTGCATTTCCATCAGAGAAGAGAGCTCCATCTGATCTCAGCTTAATCTTCAAAATCTGTGTTTATAAACCTTTATTTTCTAATGCTTCTTTGCCCCTCACTGAACTTGAGAATTTGGTCATGCTGGTCATGGCAAAAGAGGAAAAATTAGCTTCAGGATTAGAAAATTTTACCTAAGATTTGTGAGCCCCACCTTACCTGAGATAAGACTCTGCCTCACAACCCTCCTGCACATCAGAATGGCTCCAAAGTAAGCCAGACTTTAACTCATTTAAAGTTGTGTTCAAAAGTTTGATGTTTGTTGTAAAGATCACTGTGATCTCATACAGGGGATATAATGAATAACTCAGCCAAAATTAAAGATAGCTATTGCACAAACTGAATGTTTTACTGTTGGTGATTCCATTTTGTATTTCCTTGTAAACTCTAACTGTTGCCTGATATTTTGCAGAAATACACCATAGATTAACTTGAAAAGCCATCGCCTATAGGTCAGATAATGTAGACCACAATTAATCACCTATAGGACAGATAATGTAGACCCCAATTAGATAAAAGGGGGTAAATAACTGTAAAGTTATAGACATTGAATTTAAAGCCCAGTACTCTTACTTTATGACTAGAGGGACTGGCTTGCTTGATGGTTAAGATCAAACTTACAGATTGAGATTAAATACAGAGGTCAAGAAAAGTCCATATTTGGGTCTTGCCCTCGAAGTCAGCCTGAACCCAGGGAACAAGAGGACTTCTCTAATGAGCTTTACAACTCTGGGTGGGTCACACAACCTCCTGATCAAGGAGAATGATGAGGCAACTAGAGAATGAAAAGCCACTCAGTGCACCTGCTACAGAGGAGGGTCATAGAAAAAGTGAGACACCCCTAATTCTTCCCAGGAAAGTCACCTCATCGAGGAGATCCTGCCTAACCAATGGCACTAATGGGGCTAAGTTAAAGCTGCTCTTAAGTTCTCTATGAGTGACCCCTATGGGAACTCAGCTGGCTCTTTAGCAGACTGGAACAGGTCACTTTGACCAGCTTGATCTTAAACACCTAGCAAAAGAGTTAAAACCAAAATATAGCCATTCTTGGGCATTTAAAAGAAATAATAGCTAAATGTAACTGAAGATGTACACTTGTGTTAACCCACTAGAATAAAGACTAAAAGCTACAAAAGAGAGATTCTTAGGCAAATGTACCTGATAACTATCAAGAGAAACTGCCAGAGTCAGAAGTTTTAGTCAGTTTAAGGCCTACAGACACAGGTAGGCTTAATCTATGTTTGCTGGTAACCTGGACAATGTTAAAGTTCCCAAATAAAGGCCTTATCCTCTCCAGCCTTTGCTAGGCCTTGTTATGGAAAAAAATTCCCCATTTTTCCACCCCCTGGTGAGGAATTATTGATATTGTATCAATCTCATTTCAGTACTCATGTCTTTTTGTTCTCTCATATAATCACCCATCCCCAGATGCCTACACCTGCTCTTCCCCAACCAAGCTTCTACCATGGACCCCTTGACTAACCCGATGTCTAAAAAGGGAACTCCAAACTGCTTGACCCACACTGCCCCCTTCCAGCTTGAAGAAGCCAGATCGGTCATCACCCCTTTCCCTATAGCAGTGAAGGAGTTCCTAAAATTAGAGGGGTGAATGAAGTCAGAATTGGGGACAGACAGTTAGTGTAAAAATAGGGATCAGTCAAATTGAGGAAATGAAGTCCATGAAAACCATCTGCCTTTAGGAGTCTGGAAGGAGAATGGACTTTTTACATCTCACCTGCAAAACCAGCCCCAGTCACTTAGGCAGGAAGGAGAGAGAAGGCTTTGGAAAGAACTGGAGAACAAAAGATTTTCTTATAAAAACAGAAATGGGGGAATGTAATGTCTAAAGCTGCTCCCCCACCCCTTCCATTGCAGCCATTTTCCCCACCTCCCAACCACTTGTCGATCTGTGAACGTCCTAGCTAGCTATTGGTTCATCAGTCAGCTTGCAAGTATCTTTCCCCATTATTGGTCCCCTGTTAGCCCAGTGGTATTCTTAAAGATCACTTCACCACCATCTTTTCTCTCTTGCTTTTCTCTCCCCGTGACTTGATTTCTTTCTCCTTCTCACTTTCCACTCTCTAGTGCATGCCCTTTCTCTTTCCTTTCTCTTTTCCTCTCATTTTCTCTCTTACCCTACAGGGAGACACTCTGTTTGCTTAATAAACTCCCTTATGTGATTTCCTGTGTCCAGCATGGTTTCTGTGGGATTCCTTACCGATGTGCCATAAGCACCTCTGTGGTTAGATAGCACCTCTGTGGTTAGACAGCAGTGGGTGTGCCATGAGTCCCCAATGTGTTAGACAGCAACAGGTGTGCCAATATCTCCCTCTGTGGTAGGCTCATTGGCTGTGCCATGAACCCCTTCTGTGGTTGGACAGCAGTTTTTTTGCCATGAGCCCCCTCTGTGTGTAGTCAGCAGTAGCTGTGCCATGAATCACCTCTGTGATAGACATCAGTGGGTGTGCCATGAGTCCCTTCTGTGTGAAGGCATAATTGGGTGTGCCATGAGAGTCCTCTGTCATAGACAGCAGTGGGTGTGCCATGAGTCCCCTCTGCAAAGGCATAGATGGATGTGCCATAAGCCTCTCTGTGGGTAGAGAGCAGTGGGTGTGCCATGAGTCTCCAATGTGCTAGACAGCAGTGGATGTGCCAAGAGCTCCCACTGTGGTAGACAGCACTGGGTGTGCATGAGTCCTCTGTTGTAGATATCATTAGGTGTGCATAAATCCCCTTTGTGTTAGACAGCAGTGGGTGTTCTGGGGGTTCCCTCTGTGGTAGAAGGCAGTGGGTGCATCATGATTTCCCTCTGTGGGTAGACAGCACTTTGTGTGATGAGTCCTCTCAGTGGTAGACAGCCAAGGGTGTGCCATGTGTTTCCTCTGTGGTAGACAGTAGTGGGTGTTCATGAAACCCCTCTGTGCTACACAGCCATGGGTGTGCCATGAGTACCCTCTGTGCAAAAGCATAACTGGGTGTGCCATGAGGGCCCTCTGACGTAGACATCAGTGAGTGTGCCGTGAGTCCCCTCTGTGCAAAGGCATAAGTGGGTGTGCCATAAGCCCCTCTGTGGGTAGACAGCAGTGGGTGTGCCATGAGTCCCCACTGTAGTAGACTGAATTTGGTGCACCATGTGTCCCCTCTGAGGTAGACAGCATTGGGTGTGCCATGACTCCTGTCTGTGTTAGACAATAGTTGGTGTGCTGAGAGACCCATCTGTTTTGAAAGCAGTGGGTGTGCAATGAGTCCACTCTGTGGTAGCTAGGAAGGTGTGTGCCATTTATCACCTCTATTGTAGACAGCAGTGGGTGTGCCATGAGTCCACTCAGTGATAGATAGCAGTGGGTTTGCCATTAAATTCCTCTGTGGGTAGGTAGCTATGGGTTTGCCTAGAGTCCCCTCTGTGGTAGAAAGCACAGGGTGTGCCATGAGTTACATGTATGGGTAAATAGCAGCAGGTGTGCCATGAGTCCCCTCTGTGGTAGACAATAGTGGGTGTGCTATGAGTCCCCTCTGTGTTAGACAGCAATGGTGGTGCAATGAGTCCATTCTGTAGTAGAAAGGTGGGTGTGTGCCATTTATCACCTCTGTGGTATACAGCAGTGGTTGGGAAATGATTCTCCTCTGTGGTAGATAGCAGTGGGTGTGCCATGAATTTCCTCTGTGGGTAGATATAGTGGGTTTGCCTTGAGTCCCCTTTGTGGTAGACAGCACTGGTTGTGCCATGAGTTCCCTCTGAGGTAGACTGCAGTTGCTGTGCCATGAGTTCCCTCTGTGGTAGACATTTGTGAGATATGATTCTCTTCTGTGGTAGACAGCAGTATTTGTGTAATGAGTCCACACTGTGGTAGAGAGCAGTTGGTGTGACATGAGTCAGATCTGTGGTAAAAAGCATTGGGTGTGCCATGAGATCCCTCTGTCGATAAATAGCAGTGACAGTGATGATTCCCTCTGTGATAGACGGCATTGTGTGTGACATGAGTCTCCTCTGTGACAGACACAATTGGGTTAGCCATGAGTCCCCTATGTGGTAGATAGCTGTGGGTGTCCCATGAGTCCCCACTGTGGTAGACAGCACTAGGTATTCCATGAGTCCCCTCTGTGGGTAGAGAGCAGTGGGTGTGCCATGGGTTCCCTCTGTGGTAGACTGCAGTGTGTGTGCCATGAGTCACCTATGTGGTAGAGAGCAGAGGGTGTGCTATGAGTCTTCCCTGTGGTAGACACCAGTAGGTGTAACATGAGTTCCTCTGTGGTAGACAGCACTGGTGTGCCTTGAGTCCCCACTGTGGTAGAGGGTAGTGGTTGTGCCATGGGTCCCCTCTGTGGTACACAGCAGTGGTTGTGCCTTGAGTCCCATCTGTGGTAGATGGCATTGGGTGTGCCATGAGAACACTCTGTGGGTAGACACTAGTGTGTTTGCCATTAGTGCCCTCTGTAGTGGACAGCAGTGCATGCGCCATAGTCCTCTCTGTGGAAGACAGCTGTGGGTTTTCCATGAGTTCTCTATGTGGTAGTCAGCATTGGGTGTGCCATGAGTCCCCTCTGTGTTAGACAGCAGTGGAGGTGCTATGAGTCCTTTCTGTGGTAGACAACAGTGAATGTGTCATTAATCCCCTGGGCAATAGAGAGCAGTGGGTTTACCCCAGGCCCCTCTGTGGTAGACATCAGTGGGTGTGCCATGAGTTCACTCTGTAGTAGACAGCATTGAATGTGCCATGAGTCCCCTCTGTGGTAGAAAGCAGTGGGTGTGCCATGAGTTTCCTGTGTGGTAGACAGCTTTGGTTGTGCCATGAGTTCCCTCTGTGGGTTGACAGCAGTGGGTGTGACATGAGTTCTTTCTGTGATAGACTGCATTATTTGTGCCATGAGTACCCTCTGTGGTAGACACTAGTTATTGTGACATAAAACCCATCTGTTGTAGACAGCATTGGTTGTGCCATGAGTTCCCTCTGTGAGTAGATAACAGTGAGTGTGAAATGAGACCATTCTGTGGTAGACAGCATTGTGTGTGCCATGAATCCCCTCTGTGTTGGACAACTGTGGGTGATTCATGAGTTCCCTATGTGGTAGACATCAGTGGGTATGCCATGAGTCCCCTATATGGTAAACAGCAATGGGTGTGTCCTGAGTCTTCTCTGTGGTATACAGCACTGGGTGTGAAATGAGTCCTATCTGTGGTAGATGGCAGTGTGGGTGCCATGAGTTCCAACTGTGGTAGACATTTGTAGGTGTGCCATGAGATACCTCTTTGGTACACTGCAGTGGATGTGCCATGAGATCCCTCTGTGGTACACAGCAGTGGATATAAAATGAGTCACCTCTGTGTTTGAAAACAGTGTGCTTGCCATGAGTTCCCACTGTGGTAGACAACACTATTTGTGCCATGAGTCCCCTCTCTGGTAGACAGTAGTTGGTGCGCCATGAGTCACCTCTGTGTTAGACAGCACTGGGTGTGCCATGAGTTCCCTCTTTGGGTAGTTAGCAGTGGGTGTGACATGAGTCCCCTCTGTAGCAGAGAGCAGTGGGTAGGCCATGAGTCACCTCTGTGAGTCGATAGCAGTGTGTGAGACATGAGTCCCCTTTGGGGTAGATGGCAGTGCATGTGCCATGAGTCCTTTCTATAAGAGAAAGCAGTGGGTGTGCCATGAGTCCCCTCTGTTGTATACAGCAGTGGGTGTGCCATGAGTTCTATCTGTGGTATGCAGCTCTGGATGTGCCTTGGGTCTCCTCTGTTGTTGAGATCAGTGGGTTTGCCATAAATCCTCCTTGTGGTAGAAAGCAGTGGGTGTGCCATGAGTTTTCTCCTGGGTAAACAGCAGTGGCTGTACCATGAGTCCTCACTGTGGTAGACAGCAGTGGGTGTGCTTTGAGTTCCCTCTGTTGTACACAGCAGTTGATGTACCATGAGTCACCCCTGTGGTTGAGAACAGTGGGTGTGACATGAGTCCCCTCTATGCTATACAGCAGTGGGTTTGCCATTAGTTCCCTCTGTGGTACACAGCTGTGGGTGTGCCATTGGTAACTCTGTGTTAGACAGCAGTGGGTGTGCCAAGAGTTCCCTCTGTTTTAGTCAGAATTTGTTGTGCCATGAGTCCCTCCTCTGGTAGACAACATTGTGTGTGCCTTGACTCCCCTCTGTGGTAGACAGCAGTGGGTGTGCCTTGAGTCACCTCTATGGGTATATAAGAGTGGGTGTGCCATGAATCCCCTCTATGGGTAGACAGCTGAGGGTCTGACATGAGTCCCCTCTCTGGTAGACAACAGTGTGTGTCCCATGAGTCCACTTGTTTGTAGACAGCTCTCTGTGTGGTACACAGCACTGGATGTGCCATGAGTCGCCTCTGTGGTTGACAGCAGTGTGTTTGGCATGAGTTCCCTGTTGGTAGAAAGCAGTTTGTGTGACATGAGTCCCCTGTGTGGATAGATAGCAATGGGTGTGCCATGATTCCCCATGTGGTTGACAGCATTTGGTGTACCACAACACCACTCTGTGGTAGACATCAGTGTTTGTGCCATGATTCCCCTCTTTGGTAAAGAGCAGTGGGTGTGCCATGAGGCCTCTCTGTGAGAGATATCAGTGGGTGTGCCATGAAATCCCTCTGTGGGTAGAAAGCAGTAGGATTGACATGAGTCACCTCTGTGAGTAGACAGCAATGGGTGTGACATGAGTCCCCTCTGTGGTAGACAGCAGTGGGTGTGCCATGAGTCCCATCACTGGTAGAGAACAGTGGGTGTGCCATTAGTCCCCTATATGGTAGATGTCATTGTGTTTGCCATTAGTCTACTCTGTGGTAGACAGCAGTGGGTGTGCCATGAGTCCCATCTGTGGTAAAGGGCAGTGGGTGTAACTTGACTCCCATCTAAGGTACACAGTATTGGGTATGCCATGAGTTCCATCTGTGGTAAACACCTCTGGGTGTTCCATTATTCCCCTCTGCAATAGAGAGCAGTGGGTGTGCCATGAGTTCCCTCTGCAGTAGACAGAAGTGTGTGTCCCATGAGGCCCCTCTGTGGTGTACGACAGTGGGTGTTCCATGAGTCCCCTCTGTAGTAGACAGCATTGGCTGTGTTATGAGTAGCCTTTGTGGTAGATCACAGTTTTTGTGATATTAGTCCCCTCTGCAGTTGACTGCAGTGGGTGTGATATGAGTTCCCTCAGTGGAACACAGCAGTGGATGTGCCATGTGTCGCCTCTGTGGTTGAAAAAAAGAGGGTTTGCCATGAGTCCCTCTGTGGTAGACAGCAGTGTGTCTGCTTGAGTCCCCTCGGTTGTAGACAGCAATGTGTGTGCAATGAATCCCCTCTGTGGTAGACAAAAGTGAATGTGCCATAAGTCCCCTCTGTTAGTAGACTTCTTGGTGTGTCTTGATTCCCCTCTGTGGTAGAGAACAGTGGGTGTGCCATGAGTTCCCTGTGTGGCAAACAGCACGGGGAGTGCCATGAGTCTCCTCTGTGAGTAGACCCAGTGGGTGTGCCATGAATCCAACCTGTGGTAGACAGCAGTGGGTGTGCCATGAGTCCTCTCTGTGGTAGACAGCAGTGGGTGTGCAGTGAGTTCGCTCTGTGGTAGACAGAACTGAGTTGTCATGAGTCCATCTGTGGTAGACAGCAGTGGGTTTGCCATGAGACCCCTCTGTGGTAGAGTGCAATGGGTGTGCCATGAGTCCTCTCTGTCATAGGCAGCAGTTGGTGTGTGATGAGTCCCATCTGTGGAAGACAGCATCAGGTGTGCCATGAGATCTCTCTGTCTTAGGCAACAGTGTGTGTTCCATGTGTCCCCTCTGGGGTAGACACCAATGGGTGTGCCATGAGTCTCCTCTGAGGGTAGGCAGCAGTCGGTTTGCCATGAGACCGCTCTGTGGTATACAGCAGTGGGTTGCAATTAGTCCCTCTGTGGTAAACAACAGTGGGTGTGCCATGAGTCCCCTCTGTGATATACAGCAGTGGGTGTGCCATGAGTCCCATCAGTGGTAGACAGCAGTTGGTGTGCTCCAAGTTCCATCTGTGGTAAACAGCAGTGGGTGTGCCATTAGTCCCCTCTGTGATAGACAGCAGTGGGTGTGCCTGAGGCCTCTCAGTGCTAGACAGCAGTGGGAGTGCCATGAGTACCATCTATCGTAGACAGCAGTAGGTTTGCCATGAGTTTCATCTGTGGTAGACAACAGTGGATGGGTCATGAGTCCCCTCTGTGGTAGACAGCAGTTGGTGTGCCATGAATCACCACTGTGGTAGACAGCTGTGGGTGTGTCATGAGTACCCTGTGTGGTAGACAGCAGTGGGTGTGCCATGAGTCTCTCTGTGGTAGACAGCAGTGTGTATGCCATGATTCTTCTCTCAGGTAGACACTATTGGATGTGCCATGAGTCTCATCTGTGGGTAGACAGCAGTGTGTGTGCCCAGAATCCGCTCTGTGGTAGACAGCATACATTCAGGCCTGCTTCTCCATTTTGCAGTATTATTTTCTCATTATTTAGCTCTGTCCCCAACATTTGGTGTGATTTAGCTAAAATGCAAAATGTGACCATGAACCTTTCTTTAGAACATGAAATACCCATCATTTTAAATTACCTAGAAATCTTTCATATTATGAGTTCCACCTAAGTCTGAATCTTTATCCCTTTTCCCTGTCTTTACTGCCCTCTGGCATTTTATCTCACTAATCCCTACATTGTGGAAAACACAGACCAGTTTTAAATACTTGACTCTGTGTTGGACTACAGACTTTCAAACTCTCACCATGACCTGATCTCTATTTGGTAACTTCACTCCTGGAGTCTCTTCTCAGTTCTACCCTGAGAAAAGCCACCATCCCTGGCACCCATTTTTTCATCACTTACAATGATCTCAATTGATGTGGGTTAAATTAAATAAAAATGTTTATACCAGGATAATGGAAAAGTGATCCTCTCGAGACCAGGAGTCAAAAGATTAGACGGGGAAAGGAATAATTTACATGTCAACTGGTAAATATCCAGGAGGAATGCTACTAAGTGCTGACAGAGCCTCATGAAAAGCAACACCAGTTTAAGTCAGAACAATAAACGTAATCATGGAAGGCTTTACCAAGCAGGTTGAGTCCTAACACAAGAAAAGAAAAAGAAAGAAAGAAAAGGAACAGGGTGTTCATTGATAAATGTGTAAAATGTATCAGTCATTTGGGAAAAAATTATGTACATTGTTTGTTGAAATGTTAGTCTTATGAGGAATAGATAGAAAACAGCATGAATTTTCTTGTTACCATGACAATTTTAAATGATGTTTCTGAGCAATTTTTATTTACCTTGAGTAAGGAAATCATTGAGATGTTTTATGCATTGAACCTTTATCCTCTACTGTCTCCCCAATCACTTTATTGAAGTTTTCTATTAGAAAACTTACTCCTTAAAGAACTCAGCAGTTGCTGGGCGCAGAAGGGAACATCTGTAATCATAGCTACTGCCATGGCAAGAGGATGGCAGGTTTCAGGACAGCTGGAGCACTTTACAGAGACCCATCTCCAAATAAAAATGGCATGGAGATAGAACTAAGTATTAACATGTTTGTCAAGAATGCACAAGTTGCATTGGGCACAGTGGTGCACACCTGTAATCCCAGTGACTCTGGAGGCTGAGGCAGGAAGATCATGAATTCAAAGCCAGACTCAGCAAAAGCAAGGCACTTGTTCCATCCAGCAGAACCAGTGCAGAGAAAGGAGACACCACCAATCTTTAATTGATGAGATTTATTGCGTCCTCCCTGTTTTCCTGCCTCCTTTGTTCTGCCACTATCTCCCTTCTCCTACCTTCTCCCTCTCTCCTTCCCCAGGCTCCTACCTTATCAGCCAATTATAGCAAAGCTTTCTCTCACACAGGAGAGCATGTAGAGGAATGTCATAGCACTATATGAATCATGACCTGTCCACGCGTGGCATGATATTAGATAGCAAATCCTAGAGCCTGGCGTTAACACGTCATAAGTCACCAAGGAACTAGTAAGCAAGCAGCCTTTTTGGGTACTTCCTTATTTTGGTAGCCAGTGCCTTTTGACTCACTGCCAGGCACCATCTTGTCCAAGATGACCCTCAACAGGCTCCCCCTTTTTGTTATAAAAAGAAAAGGACAGTGACTGTGCCTGTCTTAGGTGCCAGAGTCAGACTTTATCCTTACCCATAATTGGGAGTCAAAGAGCTGTTGGCATGCTTTGATCCCTGTCTTAGGTTGGTATAAAGTCCACCCTGTGCTTACCTGTCATTGACTATCAGTCCTGTAATCGGGAGGGCCAAATCTGAGGATCAGAGCCTTGGTCCATGGCCATAAGGGCTTGCCGTACCACGAAGGCTTGCTGTCTTTGATGACTCCTTAGAGACAACAGATATCTGAGCAGCAATAATAACAGCAAGAACAACAATTCCATCATGGCAAAACTTCCCATCCATGGTTTACCAAATTGTAACGCTGACTGTAAGAAACTAATGGCTTCTGGCATACCTGGGACCTTGACCTGAGTACTATTTACCACAAATATAGAATTTCTTAATAGGGTAGTCAAATTAGTAAACTCTTCAGTCCATGTCCCATTAAGCATGCTACCAAGCCATTTGGACAGATTGGCAGCAGCAGTAATATTAGAATAGGGTATCAGGGTAATGCATAGTGCTTGGGCATGCACTAGACAGCCCATCTGTGCGGTAACAGTCAACATGTTCACTTGTTCTTGTAGTAAGTCCACTCTTTGGTTTAGGATCAGGATTCCCATGGTGAGATGTGCATTGATGTTTTCCTGGGCTGTCAAAGCTTCAGCAGTGACTCGTGACAGATTGTTGAGCACATGAGCATTAGGAATAGTAGTTCCTAGGGCAAGTCCAGCAGCAGCCACTGCAGCAACAGTGAAGGCTATAATGACTGAGATGCCAAAATCTCTTTTTGCCTTCATGGGTAGGAAATTCCACTCACTATGAATTAAGGTCACTGGGACTGGAATGAATTTCAGAAACCTGGCAATCACAGCCAGAGGAAATAGTAAAGCATCCCAACAACTAGACACATAACACTCTTAACACATAACACAGTTAAGGACCTCAGTATCATTATCATTGTTATTAGTAATGTTAATATTAAACTTAGAACTGTTAGAATGAACACAAACGGAGACGTGACACACACGGGAGTAGGGGGGAAAGCCTGATAAAAGGAAGAGTAATTGGCCTCACACCCTGTATAACTATAAACAGGTGTATTACTTCCCTATATATAGGCTTGCTTTTGACTATACCTTTATTGAATGAGAGAGAGATTGCCTCCCTGTATCATGGCAGTTTCTGAGGTGGCTAACCAGAGGAAGCAAAAACTACCTCTTAACTTGAAGTTTAGACTAGTAATAAGTGGCTTTACAGTAGAACCAGTTGGTAGATAAGGGATACCTAGAAGTTCTGTACTAGGAAATATTTGAGGGAAAACATGAGTGATATATCCCCAAAAGTTTTAGGAAGAGCTAAGAACAGCAGGCTTACCACCCTCACCATCATATTGTGTTTTGGTGCCATTTTCTTTCTTATGGATAGTTCTTACCAAGTGCTCCAGGACCCAGATAGGTTGTTGTTGGTCCTGAGGAAAAACACAAACAGATCCTCTCCCCCAAATTAATGCTGGGTCAGGTCCTTTCCAGGACCCAGTCAAGATGTCTTTCCACATTGCTTGTGGATGGCCACCAGACTTTCCACTAAAATGTCTATCAGCCGCAGTACAGCCCATAGCATCCAAAGTTAAAAAATTGAGGATGAATAAAGCAAGGTTAAGTCTGTTCTTGGGAGGGGCTAATGCCCCTATTCCCCCTTTTTGTTTAGTTAAGCAGACTTTCAATGTTTGATTAGCACTTCCATGATAGCTTGTCCTTGTGGATTGTAGGACAATCCTGTAGATTGATAGATATTAAACTTTGAGCAAAACTGTTGAAATGAAGAAGAAGTATACGCAGGCCTATTATCTGTTTCAAATGATTTTGGCCTTCCCATAGTAGCAAAGTCTTGAAGGCAATGACTGATTACATCTTTTGTCTTTTAACCTATATGGGCGGTAGCAAATATATATACTGAGTAGGTATCTACAGTTACATGTACAAATCTTAAAGTACCAAATTCAGGGATATAGGTGACATCCATCTGCCATAGATGATTTGGAAGGAGTCTTCTAGGATTGACTCCAAAATGAGAAACAGATAAATGAGGCACACAGGCAGGACACTGTTTTACTATATTTCTGGCTTGTTCTTTTGTAATGTTATATATTATTTTGAGAGTAGTAGCCTTGACATGAAAATCTTTATGGAAATTAATTGCTTCTTGTACAATATTAAACACATGAGGATCTCAAGTAGTCGAGTCTGCAGTAGAATTTCCTTGAGCTAAATGTCCAGGTAAGCCTGAATCTGCTCTGATATGGCCTATATATAAAGGTTCTTTGCAGGCCCACATAAGGGTTTGTACTTGATAAAAGCATCGTTGTAAGGTAGATTGAGGACTAATGGGTCCATCTGTCTCAAGCTGTGGCACAAGTTGGGCAATATAGAGACTATCAGTATAAATATTTAAAGGTTCCCCAGGAAATGTATGTAAGGCAGTTATTATTGCTTCTAGTTCAGGTTTTTGAGCAGACTTATGAGAAGTAATAATAGTCTGTACTTTATCAGGAACTACTGTAGCTGTACCAGAGGAGGAGCCATCTGTAAAGATTGTATTTGCTGCTGGGATAGGTTGAGCCTTAAGAACCTGAGGGAAAATAACAGGATGTCTTATGAAGAAGCTGACAGTAGGTGAACTTGGCAAGTGATTATCAAATGTGGCCATGGTGGAACAATAGACAATTGACCAATCTTTATTACTGTTAACTAGTATTTCAATCTGTATTGCCATGTATGGGACAATAACTGTCTGAGGATGAACTCCAAATCTCGAAGGGCTGTCTTAAGTCCTAATGTAACTAGATTTGCTACCATCGCAGGATACAGGGAAACAATATTTTTGGGGGACACTGGCAAATGGATCCATATCAGGAGTCCAGTTTGCCACAATAGACCTGAAGGAGTATATTCAGAATCTAATACTACGAGATTAAAAGGCAAGGATAGATCAACTCTATCACGATGAGCATTTTCTAAAATTTGTTCTACTAACCTCAAGGCTTCTCTACCTTTAGGAATTAAATTTCTGGGGGATGTAGGGTCTGAATCTCCTTGGAGAATATCAAACAGAGGCTTAAGTTGACCAGTGGTGATTCCCAAATTTGGCCTTATCCAAATTATATCACCTAATAATTTTTGGAAATCATTTAGAGTCTTAAGCTTTTCCATGGCTAATTGATTTTTTTGTGGCCTAACACAGGTATCTAATATTTGATGTCCTAGAAAGGTAATAGGGCTGCAGGTTTGCACCTTTTCTGGGGCCACATGTAATCTCCATTTTTCTAGGGTATCAATAATATTGTTAAATGCCCTAAATAAAGTCTCCTGTTTTCTGTGAGACAAAAGAATATCATCCATATAATGGAGACAATAAAGTTCTTTATAATTTTGTCTAATCTGTGATATAGCCTGGCCAACATATATTTGACACATAGTGGGACTATTTGCCATTCCCTAAGGAAGGACCACCCATTGGTGTCTAGTATTAGGCCCTTCATTATTTAAGGAAGGAAGAGAAAAGGCAAATAGAGGACTGTCCTCAGGATGAACAGGAATGGAAAAGAAACAATCTTTTATATCTATAGAGATGATATGATAATGTTTTGGAACAGGAGTTAATGAGGGGAGACCCAGTTACACCGGGCCCATAATCTGCATACTGGAATTTATGGTTCTCAGATCTTGCAAAAGTTGCCATTTCCCAGACTTCTTTTGATGACAAAAATGGGTGTATCCCAAGGGGAAGTGGAAGGAATGATATGGTTTTCCTTCAATTGTTGATTAACTATTTCCTGGGCTGCCTCTATTTTTTCTTTAGAAAGGGGCCACTGGGGGACCCAGATAGGATTATTGGATTTCCATGTTATCTTTAATGGTTCAGTGGCCCCTCCGGAAAAGCCAGCCCCTCAGTCCCTGTTTGTTCTTCAGCTTGAATGGGGCAGGTAACACCTTGTAAATTTTTGCCTAGTCCTTTTCCAGGGATATAACCTTGTCTCACCATGACTGGCAAAACAGTTGGGTTTAGACAAGACATATTTTGCTCAACTGAGGAAGAAATGACAACATCCATCTGTGTTAAAATGTCTCTTCCCCAAAGAGTGACAGGCAGGTGAGCTAATACATAAGGTTGGAATGTTCACTTTTTGCCTTCAGAGTCCTCCCAAGATAATACAGCTGAATTTTGTAATGGGGTTTGTGCAAATCCAAGTCCCTGTAAGGTAGTACTGGATGCTGTTACAGGCCATGATTTGTTCCAGTCCTTCTGTCTTATAATAGAGATTTCAGCACGTGTGTCTATTAGACCCTCTATGGGAGTACCATTAACCTTTAGTTTAAGCATGGGTCTATTTTTTGTTGATTGTGCCCAAAACACACCTGAAACTGTGGATCCAAACCCATTGTTTTTTCCAGTCCTTTGTGAACTGGGAAAGGCCCCATGATGGCTAGTCAATATCAATATTTGTGCTATTTTATCTCCTGGAGAAACAACAGATACCCCTCGAGGGGAAGATAACATAATCTTTATTTTTCCAGTATAATTAGAATCAATGACTCCTGGCAATTCTTGTAATCCTGACAGAGTTGTGGAACTCCGCCCTACCAATAATCCTGATGTGTCCCCAGGGAGTGGTTCATGTACACCTGTGGAAACCGCTTGTACTCCAATTTCTGGGGTTAAAAAGAGTTGGGCAGAGGCACAGAGGTCCAATCTCCCTCTCCCTGATGTTCCTCAGGACAACGAGGAGATAGTTGGAAAGGATTGTGAGTGGGGATCTGTACTATGGAATTCTGAAAGGCCCCATATATTTGAGGGCCATGGGTTGGGTCCCCCTGGCTGTTTTTTGACTGGGCTGGCATAGGAAATCTCTCTATATCAAATCTTGATGTACAATATTTCGCCCAGTGCCTTCCTTCTCAGCACCGGGGACATAGACCTGGGGCAGGTTGATTTGTTCCTTGTTGTTCTCCAGTCTTAGGTGTTCCCCTAGGCTTTAATCCTATGGGTCCTTCAGGGCAGTCTTTTCTGAAGTGCCCTCCTTGCCCACACTTAAAGCATATTATTCCTTTAGCTCTTCATTGCCCCTGATTTGGCCCATGAAGAGCAGCAGCTATTACTTGTCCTGTAATGACTGCATCATTGATATCCCTGCAGACCTTTATATAGATACTTAAATCATTATTTTTCCATGGTCTTATAGCTTTTTTTACACCATCTATTTGCTTGCTTATAAGCTAATTGTTTTATTAAGGGCATTGCTTGTTCTGAATCCCCAAATACTCTAGCAGCAGTTTGGATTAATCTATTAACAAAATCTGCAAATAGTTCATTACTTCCCTGAATCACCTTGGACAACTGCCCCTGTAAATCTCCTATCCTTTGAATTAACTTCCAGACTTTAGTGACAGCAGCAGCAATTTGTGCATACACCCCAGGATCATAAATAATCTGCTGTTGAATACCTTCATAGTTTTCTTCTCCTGTTAGCATTTCTACATTTCTTTGGAAAAGCCTGCGGCAGCGTTACACCATGCTGTTTCTAATGAGGCTTCCTGCCATGCAGTTTTCCACACAAGGTACTGCCCTCCTGATAGCACAGCTTTACATAGCCTTTTCCAATCTTCCAGCACTAGATTTAGCTCCAATACTGATTCCAACATACTAACTGTAAATGGGGCCTGTGGACCGTATGTAACCACTGCCTCCTTAAATTTTTTTACTGTTTTGAAATCCAGAGGTTGGTGGAATCTTTGTCTATTTTGGTCCTCTAGTACAGGGAATAATTGTGGGACTGCTGAGGTTTCCTTAAGGGGGGTTTCTTCTCCCCATGGTGAAAAACCCTTCTGATTTATAGCATGAGCTAACTCCTCCCAAGGGTACCTCCCAAGGGATATAGGGGGCAGGCTGCTTGGGGGGGAGTTGCTGCCTCCAGGAAGGGATTGGTATTCCTTCCCGATATAACTGATGGGGGCGACCGTGTCCTTAATGCTCTTTCTAATTCCTCCCCAGTAAGCCCCTTCTCTTCTTCCTCTTTATGAGAAATTACACTTAGTTGTTTCTTTATCTCTTCCAGACACATATTTCCTTTTTTTACTAAAGTTATTATTTTACCTTTTTTAGATGTTAGACATTCCTTAATGAGCTGCCAATGGGAAAAGTACCTCTAGATAACAGGGATTGCTTTTCTGCTTTAATAAGATCCTCTTTATAATGTTCCCATTGTGGAATATTTAGGACTCCCTCTTCCAAAAACCAAGGATTAACCTTGGCCAACGTGGTTACATGTGCTGTCACAGTAGATCGTTTTGTGGCAGTCCCATTAGCCTTAAATACATCTTGTATGATTCTTATCATTTGATTTCTAGACACTTGTGACCCCATTCTGGAGTTATGAGACCTCCCTTTACCGAGGTTATGTGGCCTCCTTTACCAGGGTAATGTAGACTCCCTTTACCAAGGTATGTGGTCCCCTTCACCGGGACTGTGGGGTCCCTTCACCAGGACTGTGGGGTTCCCTTCACTGGGGATGTGGGGTCCCTTTCACCAGAACTGTGGGGTCCCTTTACCGGGACTGTGTGACCTCCCCCTTATACACTCTGGCCAGAGATTTCCGGGAGGTTATCCTACAGTTTTCCTATAGCTTACCTAAAGTTACTTAGTTTTCCTATAGCTTACCTTAAGTTACTTACATGGGAGGATGCAGAAGGAGAAAGAAGCGCCCCATATGGGCCACCACTTGTTCCATCCAGCGGAACCAGCGCAGAGGAAGGAGACACCACCAATCTTTAGTTGACGAGATTTATTGCGTCCTCCCTGTTTTCCTACCTCCTTTGTTCTGCCACTATCTCCCTCCTCCTACCCTCTCCCTCTCTCCTCCCCCAGGCTCCTAGCTTATCAGCCAATTATAGCAAAGCTTTCTCTCACACAGGAGAGCATGTAGAAGAATGTCAGCATAACACTATATGAATCACAACCTGTCCACGCGTGGCATGATATTAGATAACCAATCCTAGAGCCTGACGTTAACACATCATAAGTCTCCAAGGAACTAGTAAGCAAGCAGCCTTTTTGGGTACTTCCTTATTTTGGTAGCCAGTGCCCTTTGGTTCACTGCCAGGCACCATCTTGTCCAAGACGGCCCTCAACAGCACTAAGCACCTTAGTGAGACCCTGTCTCTAAATAAAATACAAAATAAAACTGGAGATATGGCTCAGTGGTTGAGTGACCCTGAGTTCAATCCCTGGTACCAAAAAAAAAACAAAAAAAAAAAACAAAAAAAAAACATACACACGTGCAAAAAAAAAAACCACAATTTCCTGTGTTCAATCCAGGGGTCCACACAAAAATATCAATAAAAATGTTCAAAAACCTTTAAAAACTAATCATTTATATAACATTAAGGTTAATTTAAAAGTATATATGGGAGTATAAACTTTTGTTAGTACTAGTTATTGTATTTTAAGAGACTGTCACTCTTTCTAGCTCTTCTACATAGTTTCAGTCCATGCATGTCTGCAGATCCACATTTTGTCAAAACATCAGAAAAAGAGCAAGAAAGATATGTTGGCACTGAAAGTAACAACCCACAGGTGTCGGGGTTTCGGCCGGACCCCTGGCCCTAGGTGGAGCCTGGCCAAGATGGCGCCTGGCAAGCTGCCAGTGCGGTTGAAAAACTGCTATTCTGCACGTATACAACTAACTTCACCTTGAGGAATTCTCAGTAATTGGTCAGGGCCTCTGCATGATTCTTGCGTGATTCTTAGGTGCTTCAAGTTATACCCATATACGTCTATCTTCTCCCCACATATCATGAATATTCTAATTAGTTGATATAACCTATATAAGTGACAATAACTTCCCTAAAAAGAGGAAGAAGAAGAATCTGCTGTTAATAAAGAAGTTTGCCACCCATCACGTCTCCAGGTCGTTCTTGCTGGCGAGAGCGACAAGTGGTGCCGAAACCCGGGAATCTTACGTGCCGCGGAGAGGTGAGTAAGGTGAGCAACGATCCGTGAAAGTGTGCACCCAGATCTGTCAGTGGACAGGGAAGTTTCCTAGAGACGAGAATATTGTGATTGCGATAAAGTTCCTAGGAACGAGAGGTTAAAGTTTCCTCAAAAAATGGGGAACGAGGTTGCTAGATGTAGAATGGAAGGTCCCTTGAAAGAAATTCTTAAAGCTAACGGCACTTCCTTAAAGACAAACTGCTTGGGCATTTTTAAAGCAGGTAGAGGAGATTTCACCTTGGTTTCTGGAAGAAGGATTGTTAACTATCCCACAGTGGGAACACCCGGGGGAAGATTTAAAGCGCTGTCCGGTAACGCTCCCAGGGACGTTAGCAGTTTGGTCATTAGTCAGAACTTGTTTGCGTTCCCCTCGGGAGGCTTTACAAAAGGCAGTTACACAGGGAGAGGAAGTATTGAAAAAGGTAAAAGAAGAGTCACAAAAGGATCCCCGTAAGAGGGACGAGTCATAAAAAGAGGTTCCCCAGAGGAGGGACGATTCATCACAAGAGGTTCCCCAGAGGAGGGACAATTCATCACAAAAGGATCCCCATAGGAGGGACGAGTGAAGTGGCCAGATACAGATTTATATAGTGGTACCAAACTGTGTATGTGTGTGCGTGTGTGAGAGAGTGTGTGCGTGCGCGCGCTTGTCTTTTTGTTTGTGTGTTTAAACTAGTAAACTACCTCTTAGTGCTGTAAGATTTAATCATAGGAATAGAACTGTCTAAAACTAGGCTAAATTCAAAAATTTCATAAGAACAATAATTTTTCACAGACAAGGGTAAAATAAGTGGTAAGTAATAAAGTAATAAAATAATAAAACAATAAAGTAATAAAATAAGTAAGGCTAGGAAGCCCGGTAACAGAGAGAGGTTAATAGACTGAAAGCCCGGTAAAAGTTCACAAAAGGCAGACTCGTTGCCCGGTAAAATTAGTTAGTTTCAATTTATAAAGGGGTACCAAATTGTGTGTGTGGTGTGTTATTTTTGTGTTTGTTGTGTGGCTTGTTTGTGTCTTGGATCAATTCTTAATATTGTAAGAGATAATTGTTTCATGATTTTCTGCATTCAAACCTAACCTGATTTCTCAACCAGGCAAAAAAGGGGTTAAAAAGTCCTGGGTGATCCTCCCTCCCCCTGCCACAATGGAATGTAACTACAGCGTCTCAAGGAGAAAAGGGGGGTAACCTAAAGATAAGAAGAAAAGAAGAAAAAAAGTGTCCGTTTTAAATTCCTGGGCCGCTGCATAAAACTGACTTATTCTTCAGGATTCTTGTTTTGTTTTGTTTTTTCTTTAATGCTGTATTTTTGAGCTCATAATTTTAATCCTACATACCTAGGTTAATGATTTTATTTTTGATCAGTTCTATTTTTTATTCAACTGAAGTTTTTGAACAGCTGTTTCATTGCAATGAACATTTACCTATAAAGTTACAAGGCCTTTAATTTTGTGTTATATGTTATGTTGTGCTGTCTAATGTCATGTTTTGTCTGCGTCAAAACTGAGAGCTCTTAAATTAAAATTTAAAAATGGATCCAAATACTTTTATTCACGTGAATTAAAAAGGTTCAATTTAAATTGGGTAAACTAATAAAAGTAAAATATTTTTAAAAATAACTTACAAGTCTCCAGGTGGTCAAACTAATGAAATGTTAATGTTAAACAATGTCTAATATCAATTGCTTCTAGGACTTTTCTTCAGCAGGAAAGAGGCAACGGATCCTGTTCAGGACACTTGTCTGATATCTTGGTTTTTATAAAATAAATAAATTGGAGTTAACATGTATGGGATTACTCAAATGTGTTTGTAGAGACGTCTGGTTAATTTACAAAGTTGAAATGCTAATTGTTAAATAACATCAAGTACTTTTAACTCCTCAAATTCCATGGGGTATCATACTTAAACATTATTGGTGTTTTCATAGGTTGGTAAATAAAAGGGTTTAAACTTGCTTTGTGCCATCACTAAACTAAAAACAAGGTTACTAAAAGTTATGTCCTAACAAGTGGAATTCTATATATAAAGAGTCCCAAAAGTTTCAACTGTGTTTCAATTAAGAGTACTATAAACAACAAAATATTTAATCTTATTAAAATAGGGTGATTTATCTAAATTCAGAAATTTCATAAGAGTTGTTTCAGAATGTGAACAAAAAGGGGTCAACAAATAGGGAAGAGAAAATAAAAGGTTCTGGGTTTAAAAATGTATTTAATAAAAAGGAAAAGAAAATGTTTCTGGACAAAAAAGTCTGTGTGTAACAAAGGGCGAGTTTCAACAAGTCTGTGTGTAACTAAGTTGGTTGTATGTATGTAAAACAGCTAAAGCTATTTAAGGTTTTTCCTAAGGTGAAATACTAATGTTCTGATATAAGCCAAAGTTTAATCTATATGGTAAAATAACATGGTAAAATGACAAGGATTTCTTAAAAACACTAATTCATTCTTAACTTTGTGTCTCTTAAGTTTTATTCTTTAGAACAATTGTCTTAAAAATAGGGGTTTATACAATTATGGTTAAGCAACTGTTAAAGATTGTACTACATTATAAAGTCTAAATTTTTCTTTAAAAACTAAAATTGGTAAAAATCAATTCCTTACTAAAATTAAAATAACTCTAACCACAGATGTACCTTATAACCCACAAAAACAAGGTATTGTTGAACATACACATCTCACCCTCAAAAATGTTCTTTATAAACAAAAAGGGGGAATAGAGGAGACCTTCAGGTCCCCTAAAGATAAACTTTCTCTTTGTCTCTTTGTTTGGGGTTTTTTAACTCTGGGTAATAAGGGTAACTCGGTGCTTTACTGGAGCTGCGGCTCAGTTTGTGTGTTTCCACGGAATAAACTAACTTACTACCTCTTTTTAGTCTCTTAGGAGGAACAGTTCAACTATGTAACAAAACAACTGCTTCTTTCAATTGTACTTCAGATTTGTGCTATCCCTCAATGTTAAAATGCTTCTAGGTTCCTGCTGGCAGACTTAATGTGTGTTCCTACCTTCCTACCAGTCCCAGTCTATGTTACAGATGCAGAATTGCCAGTGTTACTATCAAGAAACAGGAGAGAATTTGGCATCACAGCGGCTATGGTCACTGCAATAGTGGTTTCTGCAACAGCAGCACTAGCAACTGCCATACCTACAGCAACAGCAGTCAATCACTTGGCCGAAAATATAGCTGCAGCCTTACAGACTAAAGAGACCCTAAACCAACATCTAACAGCAGGCATACTCCTTATGAACCAGCGAGTGGACTTACTTCAAGAACAAATGGACATTTTACAGGAACTGTTAAACGTGGGATGTATTTATCATCTGGCGGGACTGTGCGTTACACCTGTAGCTTACCATAACTTCAGCTATGCAGCAAACTTGTCTAGAATCTTGTCTGCTCAGCTACAAACAAACTGGTCTTACGAATTTGATAATCTTACTGCTATTCTTAGATCTCAAATTGCTAGCCTTAATGCTACTAGAGTTGATGTAGCTCCAATGTCTGAAGTGCTAAATTGGTTATCCTCCTCTTTCAGTTTTATTAAGCAGTGGGCTGGTATGGGAGCATTATGCATGCTTATGATCATTACTGTTATCTTCCTCTCACGCACTATCATGCGTGTGCGTCAGAGTCAAGCGAGAGATCGTATCATCTTCCATCAGGCCATGGCTGCCCTAGAGGCCGGCAGCTCCCCACAAGTGTGGCTCGCGAGGCTGGACCATTGACCAGACGGGTAAGGTAGTAGGTAACGCCGTACCAACCTAAGACAGGAGCTGTAGCATGCTCTACAGTTATCCGATGACGGGTAAGGACGGTAGTTGACCACTCCGCCTAAGACAGGCTTGGTCCCGAGCTTTTCTTTTAAAAGAAAAAAGGGGGAACTGTCGGGGTTTCGGCCGGACCCCTGGCCCTAGGTGGAGCCTGGCCAAGATGGCGCCTGGCAAGCTGCCAGTGCGGTTGAAAAACTGCTATTCTGCACGTATACAACTAACTTCACCTTGAGGAATTCTCAGTAATTGGTCAGGGCCTCTGCATGATTCTTGCGTGATTCTTAGGTGCTTCAAGTTATACCCATATACGTCTATCTTCTCCCCACATATCATGAATATTCTAATTAGTTGATATAACCTATATAAGTGACAATAACTTCCCTAAAAAGAGGAAGAAGAAGAATCTGCTGTTAATAAAGAAGTTTGCCACCCATCACGTCTCCAGGTCGTTCTTGCTGGCGAGAGCGACACACAGGTATGTAAATATGTAAATTTAAATTTATGGTTTTCTCTTCTTTTTCTTGCTTGAAGATGATAAATTAGGCCAAATAAAAATACCTTTCAGAATATTTTTTAATTCAAGCATCATAATTTTATATTGAAGTTGAAAAAAATTTAAGTGGTTATGAATCTGAAAATGACTTTAGAAATCATGTAAATTTTATTCTTGTAGTTGAGGCAAAAATTTTCTAAATATTGCTTCTGCTACCATTTTTATAACATCCATAAATGAAGAAGTTAATATCAAATAACAGACTTAAGAAGAACCAGTTGAATTTATGAACATATAAAATTGCAATGGCCAGTGAGTACATTCATGTTAAAGGAGAGTTAATTCTCCGTGCCTCAAAATTTTAGTCACGCATTTCCTTTCTTTCTTGCCAAGTTTAAAGATTTCCTTCTTCCTTGACATCAGTGTTTACATTGAGAAAGGTGATGGGCTCAAAATAGACACCCAGTGACCTCTTAAGGAATTTGAAACCTCCCAGAATGGTACCCTTGCTATTAGGGTACAAAAAATAACTCAGTTTATTTCCATCCTATACATAATGAGTCAATATTAATATTTTTTTATTTCTTATTTTAGTTAAACATAACAATAGAATTTATTTTAACTTAATTTTAAAAGCATGAAATGTAATTTTTTCTAATCCAGTACACATTACTTTCCTTTTGTCTCCATTCCCGCCAATCCTGGTTATCTTCCCTCTATTCCATTTATCTTTCTACTGTATCCTTACAGGTCTTTTCTTAGTGTCTTGTGGATGGATATGACTGTGAGGTTAATTGTAGTGTATTCATGTATGTATGTAGGAAAAATATGTCAAATTTATTTGACTGTCTACCTATCCCAACCCTCCCCATCCCCTTTTTTTTCCCTTTAGTCTACTCCAAATAGCTTTCTTCTATTTTTTTATCCCCCACACCTTGGTTTTAATTTTTTTTAATTTGTTCTAATTAGTTATACATGAAAATAGAATGCATTTTGACATATTGTACACAAGTGGAGCACACCTTCTCCTTCCTCTGGCTGCAGATAGTGCAGAGTCACACTGTTATACATGCATATAAGGTAAAAATGTCCATCTCATTCCACGATCCTTCCTACCTCCACATCCCTCACCCCACTCATTCTCCTCTGCCCAATCCAAAGTTCCTTCACCCTTTCCTAACCTCCCTTAGTATGGATCAGCTTCATCCATTTACCTGTAAATGCCATAATTTTATTCTTCCTTAAGGCTGAGTAATCTTCTATTGTGTATATCTACCACATTTCCTTTATCCATTTATCTGTGGAAGATCATCAAGGTTGGTTCCATAGTTCACTCTTCTGATTTGAGCTGCTATAAATATTGATGTGGCTGTGTCACTGTAGTATGCTGATTCCCTTGGTTAAACCAAGGAATGGGATAGCTGGTTCCCAAACCTTGTTCCATAGACAGAGAAAACAGTCTACTTTGACATTTTAAGACTGACTTATTTCACTTATCATGCTAGCCTCCAGTTCCATACATTTAGCAGCAAATACAAAAAAATATATATTTTTAATGTCTGAGTAGTACTCCATTGTGTGTTTATGTCACATATTCTTTTTTCATTTTGAAAGAGACCTAGATTGACTCCATAGCTCAGTTATTGTGAACTGTGCTGCTACAAAATTGATGTGGCTACATCACTATAGTATGCTGATTATAAATCCTTTGAATACAGACCAAGAAATGGGATAGCTCACTCATATGGTGTTTTTATTTTTAGTTTCTTGAAGAGTCTTCATACTGCTATCCAGAGTGGTCCCACCAATCTGAAGTTCCACCAAAAGTGTTATGAGTGGACCATTTCCCCCGTATCCTAACCAATATTTATTGTTAATTGTAATCTTAAAAATTTCCATTCTGACTGGAATAAGATGAAATCTCAGTAAGTTTAATTTGCATTTCTGTATTTGTTAGAGATGTTGAATATTTTTTCATATATTTGTTCATGATTCCTATTTCTTTTAAGAAGTCTGTTTAGTTCCTTGACCATTTATTGATTGGGTTATTTGTTGTTAATGTTGTTTGAGCTCTTTTTTATCCTGGATAATAATGCTCTATTTCAGGAGCAGGTGACAAAGATTTTCTCCCATTCTGTAGGCTTTCTCTTCATGCTCTTGAGTATTTTCTTCGCTATTAAGAAGTGTTTTAATTTGATGACATTCCATTCATTGATTTTGTTTGTTTGTTTGTTTTACTTCTTGCACTTTAGGAGTCTTGTTAGGGAAATTAGTCCCTAAGTTGACTTGTTGGAGCTATCAGCCTACATTTTCTTCCAGCAGCTGTTGGGTTTCTGATCTAATTCTTAGGTTCCTGATCAACTTTGAATTGACTTTTTTGCAGGGTGAGATATAGGGGTTAAATTTCATTCTACTATGTAGGAACTTTCAGTTTTCTTAGCAGCATTTGCTTAAAAAGCTATGTTTTCTCCAAGGTATGGTTGTAGGACATTTGTTTATTCTTAGAAAATTGTATTTATGTGGTTTTCCTACACATCTTCTATTTCATCTGTCTTCATACATGTTTTGGTGCAAGCACATTGCTGGTTTTGTTACTGTAGTTCTGTAGTATTATTTGAGGTCAAGTATTGTGATTCCTCCTACTTCACTTGTCTCACAATGGATTGCTTTTGTTATTCTTTCTATCTCTTAAGGTCCTCTTCAATTTCTTTCTTTAGTGTTCCATAGTGTTCATTGAAGAGGTCCTTCACCTCTTTTGTTAGATTCATTCCCAGGTATTTTATTTTACTTCATAATTAAGTTATTGAACATTATGAGAGGGAGAGTTTTCCTAAGTATTTTTTTCAGTGGATTCAACATTGGAGTATATATGCATGATTGATGAATGGATGTTGGTTTTTTTATCCTGCTACTTTGCTGAATATATTTGTGAGCTGTATAGGTCTTCTGGTTGTGGGTGTGTCATAGACGCCTTTACAATGTTGAGGCAAGTTCCTTCTATCTCTAGGTTTTCTCATGTTTTAAGTGTGAATGAGTGCTGTACTTTGAAAAATGATTTTTCCAGATCTATTGAGATAATAGTGTGATTCTTGTCTTTAAGTCTAATTAAATTACATTTGTTGATTTTAATATGTTGAACCAATTTTGTATTCCAAGTATGAAACCCACTTCATCATGGTGCACTCTTTTCCACATATTTTAGTGTGTGGCTTGCTAATATTTTATTAGAATTTGTTTTTACATCTATGCTCATCAAGAATATTGATCTGAAGTTTTTGTTTTCTGATATGTCTTGGTCTTCTTTTGGTGTCAGTGTGATACTACCTTTATAAAATTAGATTGGAAGAGTTTCTTCCCTTAAAATCATCACATATTATGTTATTTTCTATCCCTGTTCACAACCTAAAATTGTTATTCCTCACTGTTTTTACCATGGGCAATATCTGATCATATAATTTTGGTTTATTTTGGAAATTGACATAGTAGATGCCAGAACAGGAACTAATTGGTTTAATGATACAAATTGTTTGCATTGTTTGTTTTTATTTTCTGTCTCTGAGGCACTTGAAATCTCCAGGGACACTATAAGTGCACAGAGTAGAAACTCTGCTGCCTCACAACCATACTATTATATAGTAAGGCACACAAACAATATTAAAAAATACAAGGGAACAAGTTGTCCCCCAAAAACCAATATAATTCAAAGGACATTGACACCACAGTGGAATAAATGTCAGAGAAGAAGTTAACATCAAACAATACCTTCACAATTCCAACAATCAAATAGATAACAACACAATAATACTGGGTAACTTTAACACACCACTCAATAAATTTTCAAAACAAAAACTAAATAAAGAACCTATAGAAATAAAAATACAATTAATAATTTTGATTTAACGAACATATACAGAAATTTTCTCCACCAAGAGGTGAATACACTTTATTCTAAGCAAGACATATATCCTTCTCTAAAATAGACCATACCTTAGACCTCAAAACAACTCTTAGCATACACAAAAAATAGAGATGATGTTTCATTCTATTAGATCATAATGAAATAATTTTACAAATCACTGATAAAATAAAAATAGAAGCTACTCTTAGCAAATATCAAAAAATAGAGATAATACCTTGGATGCTATCAGATCATAATGGAGATTAGATGACAAATCAGTGACAAAATAAAAATGGAAGCTACTCTAATACCTGTAGGCCAAATACTAGAGTATTGAATTATCAGTTAAAGAAATCAGGGAAGAAATTTTAAAAATACTTAGAGTTAAATGAGAATAGTGACACAACATATCAAATCCTGATATGAAGTCAGTTCTAAGAGGAAAGTTCATTACACTGAGCTCATTCATTAAAAGGGTAGAAAGTTACCAAATAAATACATCTCAAAACCCTAGAAAAAATAATAATAAATCAACAACAAAGGCAGTAGATGGCAGGAAATAATTAATATGAGAGCTAAAATTAATGGAATTGAAACAACAAAGAGAAAAACAATCAAAAAATTGATGAAAAAATAATTGTTTCTTTGAAATAAATACAGTATATAAATACTTAGTCAAGCTAACAAAGAGAAAGAGAGAAAACTCAACTTACTAAAATTCATGATGTAAAAGGAAATATTCCCCAGATACTACTGAAATACAGATGATGATCAGAAACTATTTTGAAAATATCTCCTACATTAAGATAGAAAATCATAAAGACATCAACAAATTTCTAGAGACATATGACCTACCTAAATTGAATCAGGAAGGCATAGAAATTTTAAACAGATTAATTTCAAGCAATGAAATTGAAGATGTCATCAAAAGCATACCAACAAATAAAAGCCCAGGACCAGATGGTTTCATAGCTGAGTTTTACCAAATCTGCAAAGATTAAACCAATACACTAAAATTATTCCATGAAATAAAAATGGAGGAATACTTTCAAACTCATTCTATGAGGTTAATATCACCCTCAAACCAAAACAAGACAAAGATATTTTACAAAAAGAAAACTTGAGACTAATATTCCTGATGAACATAGGTGGAAAAATTCTTAATACTGGCAAATCATATATAAAAATCTGCTAAAAAGATAGTGACCCCACAATCAAGTGGGGTTCATTTAAGGAATGTAAGGTTGGTTCAACATATGGAAATCAATAAATTCAATTCATTACATCAATAGGTCTAAAGACAAGAATCACATGATTATCTCCATAGGTGCAGAGAAAGCATTTCATAAAACACAGCATACATTCATGATCAAAACACTAAAAAAATAGGGATAGTAGAAAGATACCTCAACATTGTAAAAGTTATGTATGCTAAAAGCCAGCATCATTCTACATGAAGAAAAATAGAAAACACTCCCTCCAAAACCTGGAAAAATACAGGGATACCCTCATTTATCACTTCTATTCAACATAGGCCTTGAAACCCTAGCCAGAGGAATTAGATCAAAGAAAGAAATTAAAGAGATACAAATTGTAAAATTAGAGCTCAAACTATCACTATTTGCCAATGTCATGGTCTATATCTAGAACACCCCAAAAAAACTCCACCAGTAAGCTTTGAGAACTCATAAATAAATTTAGCAAGAAAACAGGATATAAAATTAACCTTCAGAAATCAGTTTCATTTCTATGCACCAATGATTCTTCAGCTGAAAGAGAAATCAGGAAAACTATGCCATTAAGAGTAGCCACAAAATTAAAATAATTAGCAATCAACCTAATAAAAGAGGTGAAAACCATCTACAGTATAAACTACAGAGGATCAAAAAAAATTGCAGAACATCATAGAAAATGGAATGATCTCCCATGTTCTTTAAAAGACAGAATTAATATTGTCAAAATGGCCATACTACCAAAAATGCTAAGAGATTTAATGCAACTCATATTAAAATTCCAATGATGTTCTTCATAGAAATAGAAATAGCAGTCATGAAATTTATTTGGAAAAATAAGAGACCCACAATAACTAAATCAATCATTAGGGAGAGAGGTGAAGCAGGAGGCATCATAATACTAGACCTTATTTATAGTACAGAGATATAGTAAAAGAAAACAACATGGTTTTGACACAAAAATAGACATGAATACCAATAGAGTAGAATAGAAGACACAGAGACTAAACCACATAAATACAGTTGTCCATACTAGCAAAGGTGCCATAAAAATACATGGGAGAAAAGATAGCTGCTTCAACAAATGATGCTAGAAAAACTGGAAAGCCGTATGTAGCAAAATAAAATTGAACCCCTCTCTCACCCTGCCCAAAATTCAACTGAAAGTGTGGTGTGTCAAGGTGATAGGCATTAAACAAGAGACCCTATAACACTAAAAGAAAAAAATAGGCCAAACTCTTCACTCAGTTATCTTAGGAACCAACTAAGGATCTGAATAGACACTTCACAGAAGAAGAAATACAATCAATCAACAAATATATGAAAAAAAGTTCAACATCTCTAGAAATTAGAGAAATGCAAATCAAAACTACACTGAGATTTCATCTCACTCTGTTCAGAATGACAATTATAAAGAACAGAAGCAACAGTAAGTGTTGGCAAGGATGTGGGGAAAAAGTCCACTCATACGTGCCTGGTAGGACTGCAGATTCAAGCAACCACTCTGGAAAGCAGTATGGAGATTCCTCAGAAAACTTGGAATGGAATGATCATTTGACCCAGTTATCCCACTCCTCTGTTTATACCCAATGGATTTAAAATCAGTATACTACAATAATGCAGCCACATCAATGTTTATAGCACCTTAAATCACAATAGCCAAACTATAAATCCAACCTTTGTGCCATTTACAATATGAATGGATAAAAATAATGTGGTCTGTATACACAATGGAAGAGTGAAAATATGACATTTGCTGGTAAAATGGATGGAACTGGAAATTATCATGCTATGTGAAATAAACCGGTCCAAAAAAACCCAAGGCAAAATGTTCTCTCTGATATGTGGATGCTAACCCACAAGAAGAAACTGTAGGGAGGGTAAGAATAGAAATTCATTGTATTAGACAAAGGGGAATGAAGGAAAGGGATTGGATATAGGAATAATAAAGGCAGTATTATGAATTGGGTATGACTTTCCTTGGCTCATATATGAATACATGACCAGTGTGACTCCATGTCATGTACAACCATAAGAATGGAATCTTACTTAGAATAAGTTATACTCTGTGAATGTATAATATGTCAAAATATACTCTACTCTCATGTATATCTAAAAAGAAATTTTTTTCAAAAAAAATTGAAAACATTAAAACTTTAAAACATTAAACATTCAAATGGGTTGAAGGTACAATATTGGCTGTAAGGTTAAGTATTTATTATCTTCCAAGTTAAGGATTTATTTACATGAATCAAAGTTGACATTAAAGTACTTTGCACTATACCATGTCCAGGTGGACAAAATTCTTGTTGAATCTTGGTTTGCAATTCATTGAGATTCAGAGCAGATGTTCTGTCTTTGGTTGTGAATCTTTTTACTTGCATAGGCACAGGAGACAATTCCTAAATTGTGTGAACCTTAATTGCTATGAAACTCCTATCATCAGCTTCTGGTTTGTCAGTTCAGGAGCCAGCAGCTGACTTCTCAAAGGGTGCAGGATTGTGAGTTGGCTGTTTCTGCTGTGTCAAGTGTTCAGGATTTGGGTTCTGATGTGCCCATGTGTTTGTATTGGCCACTTTTACCTGTTAACCTCTTCTGGATTTGTTGTTGTTGTTGTTGTAGCAAACATTCTCATGGATAGCTGAGAGCACAGAAACTCCGGCTGTGAATATTCTGTGAGTGAGCTCTGGTGCGAATGTATTTCTTCAACGCGGTTCACTCTCTGAAGTGCTGTTATGAAGGGTCTCCAGTGGTTGAACAGGCTTCTATTTTCCTCTGCCCCAGACTGAGAATGGAAGGTGTTAACGTCCTCTGCCTACTGAGTCTGATTCAAGGTCATGCACTTATCTAAGCAATGCACTTTCACTTCCCAGTCGTGATCATGATGCAAGCCGTGTACCTGTGAAGGTTGTTGTCAGTCCCTTTCTACTAAACAGACTCTGGCAATGTTATGCTGAGTCTCTTTGTCAGTGGATATCTAGGCAACATCCCTCTGGTGTGGTACTGCAATTCTGGAGAGACCCCTCAACTTCCCATGGTGCCTCTCTTCAAGGTCAGTTGTTGGAGCCTGGTGAATTCCCCTTCATTTTTCCAGGGCCAGAAGTGCTTCACTGTTTGAGTTGAGCCAACGACCAGACAAGCAGATGTGATGCATAGCTTCCCACAGTTGCCTGGGTTGCAGGGGCTGAGCAGAGTTAGGTGCACTTACCTGGTACAGGGACCCACCAAGGCACTTGTTCTCCTTGTTTGTGGGGAGTGAAGGGGGAGAAGGTTTCAGGAATTTATATCTAATAATGGTCCTTTTAGAAGTTCTTTATGACTAGATTCATAAGAGTTCTCACTTCAGGGGACTTCCCTTTAGTTCAAATTTTAACTGTCTGGGCATGGAAAGACATCACATTGATTGAAGCTGGTGACTGGTTGGCTCAGGCCCCCAAATGATGGCTGCTGATCCCTGGCTCAGTTTTCTTTCCATGATTTGGTTTTCAGTTGTTTGTGCTGTTTTATGGAGCCTTCTGTTACTGTCTCAATTTTAATCGTGCCTGTATTTTCAACAGCTTTTAAGTGGCTAATCTTAAGCTAATATCTGTTCCCCCCACTCTCTTATTCTCCAATGCTCCTCTCCCTTGTCATGTATAGGTCTAGACCCAAGATTGGGCATTCTGAGTTTTTCCAACCTAATAGTCTATCTTCCAGTTTACCAAGGTCTGAGAGTTATTTGATATCAAGTCTTAGAGCATTTATTTTGTCAACTGTGCCTGAATTGTGCTTTTCCTTCACCACCTCCTTATTGTACTGTGAGAAAATTGGGACTCTCTGCCTATCTACTCCTGCACTGTTTTCAAGCTCCTGTATTAAATAATATTATGCAAGCTCATTAGTGGATATTAGAAAAAAAGTCTTTGTATGCAGTAATTGAGGAATTATGGAAATTGGAGGTATATTGTTACCTTGTTTTCTCATGTCGCGTGTGTTAGTAGGCTGAGGTGTTGCATGCATTTGGATGATCTTCTCTTCCACAGTCACGTGTGATTCCTTTAATGTGTAGTTTTCTGTTTGGGATGTGTCCTGGGCAGAACTCTCAGGGTCAAATCCCCAAGTGTCACTCACTAGCAACTCTTTAAAAAATGATCTCTATAAGTTCACAAACTGAAGATATAAATTGGGAAATAACAATGTATACCTGACTGAAAAAATAGACCTTAGTAATAATGAAATTATCAGGACAGAGTTAATTAAAAGAAGGCCTATGAAATTGGTGTTAGAACACTAATACAAATGAGGAAATGAGGATAAAAATATAAAAATGAGAAAGGCTGGGATTTAAAATGAGAAGAAAATGTGATACATGGAGAAAATAAGAAAGTAATGAACATATCTTAGAAAATAAGATAGAATTTGAAGAAACAAACAATGAGGAAAACCCATACAAGATAACTGACAAAAAAAGTCAAGTGCGACAAACAGCAAAAGCTTAAAAACTTAAGTTATTGCTCCTTGCTAAAGTAATAGAAATGGAAGCATTTCTGCCCAGAGTCTTTAATTTTAGGAATCAAGAGCACTGTGGGGGCTTTTGAGAGGCAAATATGACCCTGATTTTTCTTATCTGCTCCAGCCCATACATGCCTGATGTGGAAATGGAGTGTACAAGCTGCGCTCCTTATTCTCCCCACCCCTGCAATACGACTGCTTAGGGATGCTTTCCAGTGCAGAGGAAAGTGCACACCAAGGCAGTTTTTGTTGTTGCTGTTTGTTTAGTGTATGTGTGTTCACCTAAGGTAGGAGCTGCCTGACTGAGCTGCTCACCCGTGGAATCTGGGACGTGTCCATGACGCATGCCCCGTTCTGGACTCCCCCAGTCAGTGATCTCAGCGGTGAGGAAGGTGTCGAGTCTCCGAGGGGCTTCCTCACACTCTTGCTTAGTCCACCTATGTGGTAGAAGTGGGAACAAGTTCTCCAAATGCCTCTGAGCACAGTAGTTGGAGACACCGGAGTATCTGCACACATGTGTGGTGCTGCATGCTCTGACTCTCCTTCAGACACATCCTTGGCATTTCTGTTACAGAACTTCACAAACCAATCAAAATGAAAGAGCCCTTGGTTTTCTCTCTTAGGTCGAGCAGGAGACCATTCTCTAGCAGTTCAAGCCTCTCAGCCCATCTGTCTCATTTTCTCTGGCAGATGCTGCCTGACAATTCCAGGGGGTACACCCAGGCTTACTGAATTTTGTGAACAGTTGTGTCTTAGAAAATTTTTAAAAGAGAGGCTTTGAACTCAGATCTCCCATGAGGAAAGACTAGAACAAGGACCTTCTATGAAGAAAGTTACTGGTCCAGCACTTTGATTCTGCTGTAAAGAATCTGTGGTACATTCATCCTTTCTTGAAACCTCAGGCAGAACCTTAAGTCTCACCTTTTCAGAAATTGTTATATTTGAATTTAGAGTTCTCTGCTTTTCTTTGGGTTTTCCTTTTTTAAAATCAAATGACATCCATTTTAAAAATAAAGAGTATAATCTGTAGATGGTTTCAGGGATTTTTCTATTGCAGCATTGTTCATTCACAATTTGGCATTAATTTTGACATAATTATATATTCATGGAAAATAATTTGCTCAAATTCAGTCCTTAGTGATTCCCACTACTCCCATATGCCTCCCACCTCCATTTACTTGTCCTCTACACTTATCATCCTCCTTCCATTTATGTATAACTTTAAATTTAGTGTATTGCACACATACTTAGAGATGAAATTCCCTGGAGTATATTCATGTTGCTACATAGGACACTTGGTCAATTTCATTTCACCAATCCTCCCAAAGCCCATGCTCTTCTTAGGCCCTCACTCTTTTTAAAATAAGAATTTTAATAATAGGTTATATTTGATTTGCCTTAAGTTGTCATGGTTACTGATCATTATTCTCTCTTTTTAAGGAGGTTTTAGTGAGTGAACCAACTACTGTGGTCATGTTCACTTGGGGATTTCACACTGAGAGATTAGCCCTGCTCATAACACTTCCCAATGTAAAATCTGCACATTGAAAGGACTCACAGATAACTGTTGGAGAATAATCCATCCAAATGCATACAAAATCTCAGGCTATTAACAAATAAACATGAGGGAAAAAGGCAATAAAATACCTCCAAAATTCCAAAATTTCCCAATAACTGAATTCCAAGATATTTTTACAATATCTACTTTTTCATGTTGTTTTCCTTATGTCAAAAACATAAATTAGGCCACAAGAAATTGTCTTTCAGAACATACATTTAGAATCCAAATATCAAAATTCGTTGTTTAATTTAAGAACACTTTAATTGGTTTTTGCATTTGAAAATACATTTAGAATCTTTGGTAACTTAAACTTTATCCATAACAAGCACAAACATTTTTCTGAATACTGCTTGTGATTCCATTTGTGTAAACCCCTTTTATAATAAAGAAACAAGGGTCAGGCTGGTTGTGCATGCCTTTAATCCCAGGAGCTGAGGAGGCTGAAGAAGAAGGATCTTGAGTTCAGAGTCAGCCTTAATAAACCAACCTGCTAATAAGCAATGCAGTGAGACCCTGTCTCTAAATAAAACACAAAATTGAACTGTGGAATGTGACTCAGCATTTATGTACTCCTGAGTTCAATTCCTGTTACCACCCGCCAAAAAAGAAATCAAAATCAAATTTGAGTTTTGTAAATAAGAACCCGAGATTATCAACAAAGAGGAAAATGATGATCACTAAGTTGTGTTCATGTTAAAGGCTTATCATTCCCAGTGGCTCAAAAGTTTAAGTTTTATATATCAGTCACTAAATTGAGTGTTGAAAATTTATTTCTCCTTTGCCTCAGTGAGTATAACAAGGTAGATGATAGGGTCATAATGGAAGATTAACAGTCTATTAAGAGAATTGAACCTTTCAAAGTGGGACCTTCAGTGCTCTGTGCAAATGGAAGTGTTCCAAACTAACTGCTCCCAATAAAGAAGTTCAGTAATTATCAGTAGATTTTTTTGTACTTTTTTAGTTGACAGAATACATTAGAACTGATATAAATGCAGAAAGTCCCTACAGATGCATAATAGTATTTTAATAAATGATTCAATAAATGAGAAATTTGGTTTTTTATTCTGAATGGTATATATTGATTTTGACTCTGAAGAACTGAAAGTTTACCTTATTTCTAATTTCTGATTGTATTTGAGTTTTTAAAAACTTTTATTTTGTTGATCTTCATTATACATAATAGTAGAATCCATTTTGAAAAAAAGTGTACAAGTTTTAACTTACTTTAATTAGGACTCCATTCTTGTGTGTTGGTATGTTGGTGGGATTACATAAGTATTTTCATATGTATAAATAGGAAAATTATGTTGGATTTTTTTCTGCTTTCGTTCTTATTAATATCCCTTCTCCCTTCCTTTAATTACCCTTTGTCTAATCTGTAGGACTTCTCTTCCTCCTCTCCCTCCCTCTAAGGTGGTTTAGCATCCAAATATCAGTGCAAACATTTGACCTTCACTATAACAGTTTGATTTTTTTTTGTTTTAGACCTTTTTATTTGTTATAATTACTTACACATGACAGTCGACTGCATTTTGACACATCATATATAGATGGTGTATAACTTTTCATTCTTCTTGTTGAACATGAGCTGTTTTCTATTTTCATATTTGGTGAAGAATAGTATTTTATGTGAGGAAACTTTTCTGATATTAAATATTATCTAATTTATTTATGGTAAATTTATCACATAATGAATTAAATTTAGTCTGTTGATAATTTGTTGCCTCCTGTTTTTCTACATTTTTCATCTGATTTAAATTAGTTTTCACTTCTTATTTACAGTCCAGGGATTTGGGAGCATAAGATTTTCGCTGAAAAGTTTACCAGTAAAATTGTAATTATTTGAAATTACTTCAAGATAAAGTTATTTTTAAAATGTGCACTTCAATAGGGAAGAGATCTAAGAATCAAAAGAAGTAAATTAATATCACATTTTTTATCTACAAAAAAGTCTCAAGAATCATAAATGCATGAATATTGTGAAAGAAAGGATATACCTGTCCTTTAAGGAATCCCTTCTGTGAAAAAGTAGGAGAAAATGGTGTTCACAGCAGGCAACTTTGCAAAAACTGATATCGATAAAAAGTTGCAATGTGTCCTGTTGAAAAACCACTATGTGGTATTTGGGAAGGAAGAAACAACATAAAGTAAATACTTTCTAATCTGAGAAACAATGTAATTGATTGTGAGAGAAAAGATGCTTCTCAAATGTCTGCCACTGTATTAATGAGGACATTTCCTAAACAGAAAGAACCCATCTCATAGACCATAGCCTTCCATCTCGGACATTCTCAGGTTCCCTGGAATATGCTTAGGCCATTTTCTATGCTTTATTTAAGAGAAAATAAATAAAGTATGAAAATAACAAAGCAGAAGATGAAGATGTTGTTAATGCTAATGAGGATTAATTTTATAATAATTCAGAACACAAAAGAGTAAAGAAATAATTACTGTTAAAGTAAAAACAAAATACGAGTTTTGTTGGCAAATGAAGATAAACATGACCCAAAATTTATCTCTGGACATGTTCCTACATCTCATAAGTCAAAATATCTCTATTCATGTCTTACCTACTATAAAGAAACAAATCTTGTGACTCAAATAAAATGACACATTTTTTATGATGCTGAAGATACTTCTAAGAATACAAAACATATATATTCTGTCCAAGAAACCAGTATATAATCAATGCAATGCATGATGAGCGTGGGGCATGAATGGGGTAATGTGAGTTACTCTCCACCACGCAGTGACAGAATATTAAGAGGAAGTGTTAATGAGCAATTAGAGAAAAATCAAGGCAAGTTTTAAAATGAGATAGTCATGTTACAGGTGGAGGTCCTGACAATAAAGAAAAGGTTCACCTTGAAAAACAAGTAGATATTCTCTTGCTCATACTCTTAGATTTTCTATCAATTGTACTCTGATTTTTTTGTTATTTAAAAACTCATGTATAAAAGGGGGTTAGTTAAAAAATTCTTTCTAGAAATAGTTATTTCTGCTTTCTAAGTAAGAGGAATTTAGGAAAACATCTTTATAATTTTTTTCTTGTCATCTTATCAGTCTATACCTGTCCTTCAGATGCCACTTGAACTGGGAATTATTTTACCATGTGACCTTCCAAACCAAGATAAGCATAGATGAATTTGCTTCAAAGGCAATAAGCTCAAATTTTTTTTTCTTGTGCTATTTACGTAAGATTTAATTGCATTTATTTAAACAATAAAATGGGAACATAAGGAGAGAACACAATGGCTGAGAGGGAACATGAAGAAGAGCCCAGGTTTCAGAGTTATAATTTATAATCTCAGTCAAACTAATCTTTTCACTGAGCTTCCATGTATGCATATTTATCTATTTTATCTAATTTTCTTCTTTTTCTTTTATTTATTTATTTTATATTAACTTTTTTGACAGTGATATATATTTTTCAAATATTTTTTGTACATGTACATAGGGAAATACTGTCTGTCTCAATAGACCAAACTTCCCACCCCCCACCACACCCTTCATTGTTCTGTGCACAATACAAATTTTCTTCATTGTTCCCTACACACACCCTCACTATGAATCAGCATCTGCTTATCAGAGAAAACAAACATTCAGCCTTTGGTTTTTGGGGATTGGCTTATCTCACTTAGCACAATATTCTCCAACTCCATCCATTTACCTGCAAATGCCATAATTTTATTTTTCTTTATGGTCGAATAATATTCCATTGTGAATATATACCCCAGTTTCTTTATCCATTTGTCTGCTGAACAGCATCTAGGTTGGTTCCACAATCTAACTAGTGTGAATTCAGCTGCTATAATCTTTGGTGTGGATGTGTCACTGTAGTATGCTGATTTTAAGTCTTTTGGGAATAAACTGAGGAGTGGGATAGCTGGGTCAAAGGTGGTTCTATTCCGAGTTTACCTAGGAATCTCTATACTGCTTTCCAGAGTGGTTGCACCAATCTTCAGTTGCACCAACAATGTATTAAGGTACATTTTCCCCCACATCCTCGCCAAAACTTAATATTGCTTGTATTTTAAATAATTGCCATTCTGACTGGAGTGAAATGAAATCTTAGAGCAGTTTTTATTTTTGCATTTCTCCAGTTGCAAGAGATGGTAAACATTTATTTGTATGTTTATTGATTGTATTTCTTCTTCTGTGAAGTATCCTTAGCCCATTTATTGATTGGGTTATCTGTTTTTTGTGTGTTTGTGTTAAGTTTCTTGAGTTTTTATATATCTTGGAGATTAGTGCTCTATCTGATAGTCATCTTTATGTGGGTTTGTCTCTGTGTCTTCTATTTTGTACCATTGGTCTACATGCTTATCCTGGTGCCAATACCATGCCATTTTTACTATTGTTCTGTATTATAATTTATATTCTGATAGTGTGATGCCTCCTTCTTCACTCTTCCTAGGATTACCTTGGCTATTCTGAGTCTCTTATTTTTCCAAATAAATTTCATGATAGCATTTTCTAGTTCTATGAAGAATGTCATTGTATAACCCTTTTTGTAGTAGGGCAATTTGACAATATTAATTCTCTCTTTCCAAGAGCATGGGAGATCTTTCCATCTTCTAAGGTCTACTTCAAATTCTTTCCTTAGTATTCTGTGGTTTTCATTGTAGAGGTCTTTCACCTCTTTTGTTAGATTGATTCTCAATTATCTTATTTTTGTTGGGGCCACTGGGAATGTAGTAGTTTTCCTAATTTATCTTGCAGTTGATTTATCACTTATGCATAAGAATGGATTTGATTTACATGTGTTGATTTTGTATCCTGCTACTTTGCTGAACTCATTTATGAGTTATAGAAGTTTTCTAGTGGAATTTTTCAGATCTTCTAAATATAGAATCATG